>NW_027187325.1:1580925-1588019 GCF_028583685.1 Petaurus breviceps papuanus | reverse complement strand
AGGAAGGAAGGAAGGAAGGAAGGAAGGAAGGAAGGAAGGAAGGAAGGAAGGAAGGAAGAGGAATCTGGCCATAGAAAATTATTATAGTGCCAGTGAAGATCAAGATGTCAACTTAGAAGAGTACAACAACATCAAAAGACCTATGGACAAAACCCTAAAGAAAAGAAGGAAGTGATCTCAAGCCCAGAAATAATGCATGAAGGAGTTTTAAAAAGAGCTTAAAAATCATATAAGACAGGTAGAAGAAAAGTTGAGGGGGAGTGGGGAATGAGAGTGACACAATAGAATTATGGGGGGAAAAAGTCAATAGCTTAAAAAGTTGAAGTGGGAAAATGGAAAAGGAGACACAAAAGTCAAGTGAAGAAAACAAATCTTTAAAGAGTACAATTGGTCAAATGGGGATTTTTAATTTATTCTTTTTCTGGTTTGTTTGTTTTTTTTTAGTTCCATACCAAATTCATTGATCTGTTCTTTTTCCATTTTGTTGATGCAAGTATTTAGATAAATAAATTTTCTCCTAGTTACTGCTTTGGCTGGATCCTAATTTTGGTTTGTTAAAGAAAGAAGCTAAGGAGTTAAATAGAATATTAGAAATATTAGATCATGACAGACCTTTGGAGAAAACTGAATGGGAAAAGGAAGGAATGTACCATTTTTCAGAAGTATATGGTACCTACACAAAAATTCACCAAGTAACAGGACATAAAAACCTCAAAATCAAATTTAGAAAGGTCAAAATATTAAATAGATTCTTTTCAGATCATAATGCAATACAAATTACATTTAACAAAGGGCAATGGAAAGATAGATTAAAAATAATTGGAAACTAAATAATCTAATCTTAAAGAATAAATGAGTCATAGAACAAATCATAGAAATGATCAATAATTTCATTGAAGAGAATGAAAACATACCAAAGTTTATAGGATGCAGACAAAGCAGTAACGAGGGGGAAATTTATTACTCAAAATCCTTACATCAACAAAATGGGAAAAGAATAGATCAATAAAATGGAAATGGAAAAAAAACACAAAAAGAATAAATTAAAAATCCCCAATTGAGCACCATATTGGAAATCCTGAAAATCAGAGGTGAAATTAATAAGACTGAAAGCAAAAAAAAAAATGCCATTGAACTAATAAATAAATATAGGAGTTAGTATCATGAAAAAAACTCAATAAGATAGATAAGCAATTTGATTAATTTTATTTAAAAAAGAAGAAAAACTATTCGGTATCAAAAATGAAAAGGGTGAAATCAACACTGATGAAAAAGAAACCGAAGCAATCATCAGGAAATAGTTTTCACAATTTTATGCCTACAATTTTAATAATCTAAGTGAAATCAGTGAATATTTATGAAAAATATAAATTATCTACATTAATGGAGCAGGAAATAGAATGTTTAAATAACCCCATTCGTTTTAGAAAAATAAATTGAAGAAGCCATTATTGAACTACCTAGGAAAAAATCCCCAGGCCCAGATGGGTTAACAAGTAAATTCTACCAAACATTTAAAGAACAATTCCAATATTATATAAACTATTTGGAAAAATAGGCAAAGAAAGAGTCCTATCAAACTCCTTTTATGGCACAAATATAGGCTGATACCTAATCCAGGTTGAGCTAAAGCAGAGAAAGAAAATTGTAGATGAATTTCCCAAATGCATATTGATGCAAAAAAAATTTTAACAAAATACTAGCAAGGTGATAACAGCAATATATCACAAGTATTATATATTATGATTAGGTGGAATTTATACCAGAAATGCAAGGCTAGTTCAATATTAGGAAAATTATCAACATAATTGATCATATCAATAACAAAACCAATAGAAATTATATGATTATCTCAATAGATGCTGAAAGAGCTTTTTGACAAAATACAGCCTCCATTTCTATTAAAAACACTAGAGAGCACAGAAATAAAGGGAGTGTTCCTTAAAATGATAAGTCATATTTAAAACCATCAGTAAGTATTATTTGTAATAGGGGTAATCTAGAAGCCTTCTGAATAAGATCAAGGGTGAAGCAAGGATGCGCATTATCACTACTCTTGTTCAATATAGTATTAGAAATGTTAGCAATAGTAATAAGAAAAAGAAATAAAAGGAATTGGAATGGGCAATGAAGAAACAAAACTATCATTCTTTGGAGATGATAGGATAGTATACTTTGAAAATCCTAGAGAATCAACAAAAAAATTACTTGAAATAATTAACATTAGCAAAGTTACAAGATATAAGATAAATGCGCAAAAATTATCAGCATGTCTCTATCTGACCAACAAAATCCAGCAGCAAGATATAGAAAGAAAAATTTCATTTAAAATAATTGTAAACAATATAAAATACTGAGGAGTCTACCTGCCAAGAAAAATCCAGTAACCATATGAACACAATTACAAAACATTTTTCACACAAATAAAGCCAGAGCTAAACAATTGGAAAAATATCAACTGCTCATGGGTAGGCCGAGCCAATATAATAAAAAATGAGAATTCTGCCTAAATTAATTTGCTTATTCAATATCATACCAATCAAACTACCAAAAACCATTTGATAGAGATAGAAAAAGTTATAGTAAAATTAATCTGGAAGAACAAAAGATCAAGAATATCAAGGGAATTAATGAAAAAAAAAAACTACAAAGGAAGGTGGTCTAGCAGTACCAGATCTAAAAGGATATTATAAAGCAGTAATCATCAAAACCATCTGGTACTAAGAAAGAGTGGTGGATTAGTGGAATAGATTAGGTACACAAGACATAGTATTCAATGATCATCATAACCTATTATTTGACAAATCCAAGACCTCAGTTTTTGGGATAAGAAGTCACTTTTTGACAAAATCTCCTGGGAAAACTAGAAAAAAAATAGGACACAAACTAGGTATAGACCAACACCTCACACACCGTATACCAAGATAAGGTCAAAATGAGTGCATGATTTAGACATAAAGGGTGACACCATAAGCAAATTAGAAGAGTAGAAATATCTGTCAGGTCTATGGTGAGGGGAAGAATTCATACCTAGACAAGAGACAAGAGCACTGCCAAGTAAAAAAACAGATAATTTTGATTATATTAAATTAAAAAGCTTTTGAACAAACAAAATCAATGCAACCAACATTAGAAGGGAAGTATAAATATGGGAAACAATCTTTATAGCAAGTGTCTCTAAAAAAGGCCTCATTTCTCAAATATATAGGGAACTGAGTCAAATTTATAAAAATACAAGCCATTCCCCAATTGATAAATGGTCAAAGTGTAATGGACAACAGAGAAAGCAAGATAGCAAAGCCAATAATGATTTGATAGGAGTGCTTATTAACCAGCCAGTGACGGCCTCTGAGAGGGAAAGACAGTCCTGAGCTTTCTGTTAGACATAATTTTATAGAAAATGTGGTTGCTAGCAACAAAGTATGTTTCTAAGGGGGTGCAGTGCCTTTAGTATTATTCCTATTGAAGCAAAGCCTTAGTATTGTTTCTACTGAAGCGAAGCAAAGCCATAGTCCCTTAGCAAAGCCTTGGATACAAATATAAACAGACCTGAATCCATGGGAATCTGTGGCATGTTTCTAGCAACACAGGTGAAACATTTCTTTACTATTGGGGCCTATTAGGTGGTTTCCAAGGAACCTAGTAGGGGTCCCCTCTAGCAGATTTAAGGGGCATTGGTGTATGATTTCTGGTGGTCACTTCAAAAGGATATAAACAAGCCATTTTCAGAGGAAGAAATTAAAGCTATTTATATGCATATGAAGAAGTGCCCTAAATTACTTTTGATTAGAGAAATGTAAATTAAAACAGCTCTGAGGTACCACCTCACTCCTATCTAATTGGCTAATATGACAAAAATGGAAAATGATAAATGTTGGAGAAGATATGGGAAAAGTGGGACACTAATTTAATGTTGGTATAATTATTAATTGATCCAACCACTCTGGAGAACAATTTGGAACTATGTCTAAAGGGCAACCAGACAAAAAAGGCATTCCCTTTTTTGATCCAGCAATACCACTCCTAGGTATCTATCCTAAAGAGATCATAAAAAAAAGAAAGAGAACCTACAAGTATAAAAATCTTTACAGCAGCCCTTTTTGTGGTGGCAAAATATTGGAAACTGAGGGAATGCCCATCAGTTGAGGAATGACTGAAAAAGCTGTGGCATATGAATGTAGTGGAATACTATTGTGTAATAAGAAATGAACAGACAGATTTCAGAAAAACCTGGAAAGACTTGTACAAAATTGATGCAAGGTAAAATGAGCAGAACCAGGGAAACACTGTACATGGCACGAGCAATATTATGGAATGATCAGCTATGAATAACTGAGCACTTCTCAGTAGCACAATGATTCAACACAAGTACAAAGAATTCAAGAAGGAAAATGCTATCCACATACAAATAAAGAAATGATGAACTCTGAATGCAGATCAAAGCATATTTTTTCACTTTATTCTTTTTTGTTGTTTATTTCCTTTTGATCTGTTTCTTCTTTCACAACTGTGACTAATATGAAAATGTTTTTCATGGTAGCACATGTATAATCTATATCAAATTGCTTACCATTTTTAGAAGAGAGGAGAGGAGGGAGGGAGGGAGAAAAATTAGAAACTCAAAATCTTGAAAAAATGAATGCTAAAAATTACTTTGATGTGTAATTGGAGAAAATATACTATTAAAAAAATGAAGATGTGTTTGATCCTTAACCCATCATTCACAAGAACTTCCCTTTGTCCCATCAAGTGTCTTCCTCTAATGGTCAATATCAAAATAATTTTATCATTATTTAGCAAAATGCTTACTACTTTGTTATCAGATATATATTAGGTTACTCTTTTAGTCTCTATTATGAGGTTGTTTAGGAAAATTCCCTAATTTTATTATGAACTAACTTGATCTAGTTTTTCTACATTTGTTGAATTGAATTAAATTTTAGATTAGATAATTATAACTTCTATTTATCTATTTATGTATCTATCTATCTATATATTCTAGCTGATCAGAGAAAGCTTCATTGAAGATATGTGCCTTTAAGGAGAAGCAACATTTGTATAATCAAAGATGAGGAGAGAGGATATTTTAAAAATGGATTCTTTGGTGCTGAAGGAAAGCAAAGGTAAATAAAAGGGATAATATGAAAATGGCCCTGATTCATAGGACTGAAAGCTAAAAAAAAAAAGTCTTGAGAGATCATTGAAGAGCAGGTAGGTGGTGCAGTGGATAGAGTTCTGGGACTGGAGTCAGGAAAGGTCATCTTCCTGAGTTTAAATCTGACTTCAGACACTTACTAGCTCTGTGACTTTAGTCAAGACACTTAACCCTGTTTGCCTCAGTCTCCTTTTCTGTAAAATTGGCTGGAAAAGGAAATGGCAAACCACTTCAGTATCTTTGCTTCTGTTAAGGGAATGTGAATTTAAGATCTTCCCTGCCCCTAGGCCCTTTGATAGGCTTAAGTGTACCTGGGGCGTGTGGCTGGAGGCTTGTTTTTCAGGAGATATTTTGTCATTGGGCAGTGGGTCAAGAGGGTTGTGACATTCTCTGAGTCAGGAGAAGGCTATATAAACCCTGATGTGAGGCTTTGTTTTGGGGCTCACTTTGAGAAATGTTGTGTGATTTGACCAGACAAAACACTGGGCAGCTGTTGAGAGCCCCCCTGCTTTGAAAACCCAGATGTTGATGCTTCCCTCTCTGGTAACTGTGACTAGGTATGGATATGTGTAATGGTCAGAGAGTTGGAGGCCTGTCTGCTTGAAATGTTTCTCTGTCTTCTTGTAACTTCTGTCTCTATACACTGAAGTTCAGGGTGCTGACTTTTTCCCCTGAACTAGGTAAATTATATATTTTATTAATTAAAGCAAGTTTGTTAACCCATTTTGAGTTGCTTTCCTTTAGAAAAGCAGATATAAGAACCTGTGTTGGCAGCCACCCTGGAGATGTCAGGTACTTGCTGTTACAGCTTCCCATGTCTAAAATTTTATCTTCTCAATTGTAAAATAATGAAATTTGATTTCTAAGGTCATTTCTAGCTCTAAACATTCAATAATTTGAAGAGGAAAAATGTAATGAAAACAGAAAGAAGATACTGAGGCAAGCAAAAGTAAATATTAAAAGCAGACATCAAAAAATAGCAGTTTTTTGAATAATTGCTGTGCAGATAGGCAATGGGGCACCATAAAACTCCCCTTGCAATTCTCTGGGCTATAACTTCACTCCATTGTCACTAACACCCAAGCTTCTGTAGTAATTTCATTTAATTTTATGGCCCGGCCAGTTCAGTCTTCCTAACCAGATAAGCATGTTTGACAGGGCCAGGGGATGGGAAGATGATGATTTGCAAGTGAAACAGGGGAGTTTATATAAACTACCCAGATCAACAAGGGAGGGGATGGAAGTGAGGAAATAGATTTATCCCATGATGAAGATTAAACCTTCCAGCACACCAAAGCAGCCTCCCAGGTGCATACTTAATGGGCATAGTTCCTTTAAGGTGGAAGCATGCTTACATAGAGCTCCATTGTCCCTAATGAGAACACAAACTCCACAAGAATTCTCCCCCCCACCACCTCACACTGATAATACATGCTGATGGACATGCATTTTATTAGTCAGGTGGGCAAAGAAGCTTGAGACCCTTTGAATGTTTATGCAATAGGCAGTCCCTACTTCACTAGTTAAGTGATCACTGATCACTTTCTCTCCTGTGATGTTCTAGTAACAGCACAGCTAAAGAAAAAGGCATTTTAGATGTTCAAGAAGTAGGTGATCACATATTGATACAATGTGAGTGTGAGAGTATCAAGAAGGTCTGTTGTCCCAAAGTATCTTCCCCATGGATGTGTCAAAATTCACCATTACAAATGTATTCCTTTGGGTTTTAAGCATTGCCTTCTATAGACTTTTATTTTTCTTTGAAATGAAATACTCCAAGGAGGGAACAGACATTATATTCCTAATACTTTAGGATAAAGTTACATCTCATAACCAAAGGATCCTAAGTTTAGTGTTGGAAAGGGCCTTGGGCATCATTTAGTTCAACTCTCTGCAATGCGAATGTAAATTTTAAAGATCTTCCCTGCCCCTAGGCTAA
>NW_027187325.1:1563437-1580915 GCF_028583685.1 Petaurus breviceps papuanus | reverse complement strand
GTTTGGAAATCTGTCTACTTGATGTTTCTGTCTTGATAATTCTGTCTTTATGTTCTGAAGTTCGGGGTGCTGATCTTTTTCCCCTGAACTAGGTAAATGATATACATCTGACTGATTAAAGTAAGCTTGTTAACCCATTTTGAGTTGCTTTCCTTTAACAAAGCAGATCCAAGAACCTGTGGTAGCCGCAAACCCTGAGGACGCTTGGGGTGCTTGCTGCTACACTCTCTTATAAATTCATGGGCCCATGGATCATATACTGATGAGGAAACTGAAACTCAGAAGTTGAAGCAATCTTTCCCCAGGCTACCCACATACTAAGTAGCAAGCCAAGATCTAAATCCAGATTCTCTTACCCAGGTTCACTGTAGTACTGATCAAAAAAAAAAAAAAATTATACCACCATTGTGGAACAAGTAAGGAAAGGGAGGAATCTGAAAAAAGCAGGAAAAAAAATAGGTCAGGGTAGGACAGCAAGTGCTGAGTGGTCATAGAAAATAGGAAAATCTACCTTGAACAAATTCCTTTTAACAACAGGTTGGACTATACTGGTTATGCCCCCATCTCACTTCCTAAAGGGATCAACAGTCAAGGGTTAGAAGAGGTAGGACCTAGTAGGAGGAATTAGGTGTGATTCAGACAGTCTTTTCCATCAACACAGAAATCACGTTTTCCTGAGCCATAAGGTCATGTATTGGGAGGCAGCAGCACCACAAAAGACAGAAAACTGAGTTTTCCATGGAAATCAGTCACAATAGTAAAGAGCTGATGCAAACCACGGCTGGAGAAAAGTCAGAGGGGACTGAAGAAAAAGCAACGCCACTCATTAAATAGCCAAGTCCACACTGACAACATGGTGTGATTAAGTATCTGTCTATGTTCCCATAGGACAAGCTTTTTGTAGGGAAGTTAATAACTCATTGGTCAAGGTTAAACCCAAATAGAATGAATTTTCAAAACTTTGTTTTAGGATGAAAATGTAGGCAGACGATAAAAAGAAAAATAAGGGAGATTTCTTGTTGTCCCTCTGATAGAAGAAAAGAAAAGAGGAGGGAGAGGACAAGGAAACAGAGACAAAGAGACAGACAGACAGAGAAACAGAGACAGAGACAGAGCCCTGAGTCTGGCAGGGTAGTGACTGGTAATGCATAGGTTTCAAGACCTAATGCAGAAAGACAGGCACAGGGCCATAGATTTGAAACTAAACAAGTTCTCAGAGGTCATTCAGTCCAAACTTCTCATTTCACAGATGAGAAAATAAAGGTCCAAATAAGTTAATTACCTTATCCAAGGTCATAGAGGCAGTAAATGGTGGAGCCAGTATTTTAACCCAGAGCTTTGACTCCAGGTCTAACATTTTTACGTCTATGTCTTGTCCACTCCACAGGAAATTTCCACCTGCTCCAGTAAGTCTTCACTAAAGAATCTAACATGGGTTCCTATCTCCTTTGATCTCCAATAGCACATAATGTCTGCAAAATATAATTTAGTATTTGACATCTTCTCTCTTTTATTGCTCTCTAATAATTTCACATAGTTAATTCTTGTTCCTACATTGAGAACATAAGGAAGGGCAAACCTTAGGATATCCCTGCCTTCAAACGAATAGTCTAGCTAAGTTAAAACTGGCTGAATACAAGGCAGGTCCAGAGGAAGTCAAGCAGTACAGTGAAAGGCCTGGAGACTTTGCCATTCCAAGGAGGAGTTGAAAGAGTCAGTTCAACTTAGTTGCTAATAATTATGGTCATATACTAGGTATCACCATGACCCACAAGGGTTCCATTTCCCTAATTAAAAACTCAATTTCCCTTTATCTTACCCTCCTGACAGCACATGTCAGATGACTCAACTCACCACCATCACCATCACTACCACATTGACTATCATCTCCCTTCAGACCCTCAGAGAAACAGTCCAGGATTCTGAACCAAAGAATATTGGGAACAAATTGTTTCCAGACCACTGCCCTCAGTTATTATTCTGAGAATCAACCCCTGAGGAAATGGACCCCGGAAACTGTTCCTGGGGGTGCTATAGACATAACTATCAAAAACCCAGAAAGGGAAGTTCTTGCCACTAAAGTCATCAATACTTTCTAATAGTTCAATATCAGAAACTGATGTGATTTTATCAGTGAAAATGACTTTGAAGAAGAAGCATTAACATCTGTTTTGGCAATGTACTTTAAGGACCATAGGACTTTTCAGTCTGACTTCCAGCTTTCAGTGGAAGCATAAGAATCATCTCTCCCATTAGAATGTGATCTCCTTTGGAACAGATGTTTCTCTATTTGTAGCCCCAGAGCTTAGCACAAAGCTTTTCACATAATTCTGTTTAATAAGTGATTTATTGTTATTAATATCTAAACATATTCTTCATGATCACCTCAGACTTGACTTTTTCTCTCCAATATTCTTCTCGTAATTAGCTGATTCAATAACAGAGGTTTTGAACTATGAATGTAAAATGTTGCATATGTTGTTTCATACAGCTTATGTCAGTTTAGTTTTGATAAACATCCTTTTCCTTCTTTGAAATTCTTCATTACAGGGGTGGTTTTATCAGTAGAAGAGAAGGGAGGCTAGGGGCAGCTAGGTGGCACAGTGAGGCCCTGGAGTCAGGAGGACCCGAGTTCAGTTCCAGCCTGAGACACTTAACACCAACACAAAAATACTAGCCATGTAACCTTGGGCAACTTACTTAACCCCAATTGCCCTCCAAAAGACAAAAAAAAAAGAGAGAGAAGGGAGGTTTGTATTCACAAATAATATAGAAATAAAACATATAAATACAATTTTTTGAATTTTAAAATTCCCAGTGTAAACCTTAGTTTTAACTACTATTTTCTATCTAAAGATTACCTGGTCACTACAAAAAGCACCCATTTATGAGGACAGATTTATGCATAAGCCAAAGTAGCTTCAAGCTTCTGTAAAATGAAAGGATTGGATTGGATGACCGCTTAGGTTCTTTCTACCTTTCTTACTATGTTACAAGAGGTAAGGCATTCATCCTCTCTTAGCCTCAAGTTTATCATCTATAAAAGTATAACATTTGTAGTAGTTATCTCACAGGGTTGCGGTGAGGTCCAACACTGTGGTTGATACAGAAGAACTTGTTAAATGCTTTTCATTCATTCATTTAACAAAATGAAATATATATATATAATATACACACACACACAGAGGGCGGGAGAAAGAGACAGAGACAGAGAGAGAGAGAAACAGAGAGAGACAGAGAGAGAGAAAGAGACAGAGACAGAGAGAGAGAGAGAGAGGAGAGGGAGGGAGAGAGAATAGAGACAGGGAGAGAGAGGGGAGATGGATGGAGGGAGAGACAAGACTGCTTTGTAAACTTTAAAGCAGAAAGAGAGAATGGGGTAAAGTCAAGAAGGCAAAGTAGAAGCAGGAACTACGAGCAGCTCCGGTTTCCACCTTCCCCAATCTTTTCTTTTCTTTTTTTTTTTTTCAAATGCTTTATTAACTTCTTATTTACATCATTCATTTCCGCTAGATTTTGAGTTACAAATTTTCTCCCCATTTTTCCCCTACCCCCCCCAAAATAGCAGTCCCACAGGATATCCCCTCTTCCAATCTGCTCTCCCCCATATTTTCTCCCATACCCCCTTTCTACTTTTCGAGTGGATCTCTATGCCCCAGTGCTTGTATATATTATTTCCCAATTACATGTACAATAGTATTGATAATAGTATCTATCTATCTATCTATCTATATAGAGAGAGATATAGATATATACACATATACATACATATTTGAATATTTTATTTTAAAACTTTGAATTCCAGATTCATTCCCTTCCTCCCTTGTCACCCACCCTTACTGGGAAGATAAGCAGTTCAGTATAGGTTGTACATATGTGGCTAATGCAAAACAATAAAATAGTAGATATATTGTAAAAGACTGACTATATTTCCCTCCCTCCTATCCCACCTCCCACTTGTTCTATTCCCTACTTTGATCCTGTCCCTTTTCAAAAGTGGGTGCTTCCAACTTCCCTCCCCCCCAGCCTGCCCTCCCTTCCACCAGGCCCCCTCTCATGCCCTACCCCCTCTACTGTCCTGTATGGTGAGATACCCTATTTAGTGTGTATTTCATTCCCTCCTCAAGCCAAATTCAATGGGAATAAGGCTGACCCCTTCCCTTTTGCCTTCCTATTCTTCCCCTCCATTCTAACCATTTCCCTTTGCCTCTTCTTTATGAGATCGTTTACCCCATTCTGACTTTCCCCATCTCCTCTCATTATATTCCTCTGTCACCTCTTAATTTCACCTTTTAAGTATCATCCCTTCCTGTTAAATTGGTCCTGTGCCCTCTATCTATGTATACCTGTAAACATCTATACGCACATTCACATATGTATTCATATGCCCATATAGCCTCATACATAAACACATATATATTTCTATTCCCTTCAACTTCTGAGAAAAGTTTCATAAGTTACAATTATTGTTTTTCCATGTAGGAATGTTAATATTTCAACATTGATAAGTTCCTTATGATTTCTTTTCCCTGTTTTCCTTCTCATGCTTCTCTTGCTTCTTGTATCTGAATGTCAAATTTCTGTTCAACTCTGGTTTTTTCAGCAAGAGTGCTTGAAAGTCCTCTATTCCACTGAATGACCATATTTTCCCCTGAAACATGATACTCATTTTTGATGGGTAGGTGATTCTTGGTTTTAATCCCACCTCCTTTGACCTCCAGAATATCATATTCCAAGCCATTAGATCCCTCAGTGTAGAAGCTGCCAGATCCTGGGTTATCCTGATTTTATTTCCACAATATTCAAATTGTTTCTTCCTGGCTGCTTTTAATATTCTTTCCTTAATCTGGGAATTCTGGAACCTGGCTATAATATTCCTAGGAGTTTGCTTTTTGGGATCTTTTTCAGGAAGTTATTGGTGGATTCTTTCAACCTCTATTTTGCCCTCTGGTTCTAAAACATCAGGACAGTCTTCCTTGAGAACTTCCTGGAGGATGATTTCTAGGTTCTTACTTTGATCATGGCTTTCAGGTAGTCCAATAATTTTTAAATTATCTCTCCTGGATCGATTTTCCATGTCAGTGGTTTTTCCCATGAGATATTTCACAATGCCTTCTATTCTTTCATTTGTTTGGATCTGTTTAACAGCATCTTGATTTCTCATAAAGTCATTAGCTTCCATTTGCTCTAATCTAATTCTGAAGCAATGATTCTCCTCATTGAGCTTTTGAGATTCTTTTTCCATCTGGCAAATTTGGCTTTTTAAGGCATTCTTCTCCTCATTGCGTTTTTGAGCCTCTTTTGCCATTTGAGACAGTCTGTTTTTTAAAGTTTTATTTTCCTCAGTCAGGCTGTTGGCTCTCATTTCATAATTTTCTTGCATTGTTCTCATTTCTCTTCTATTTTTCCTCTATTTCTCTTATCTGCTTCTTAAGGTCCTCTATGGCCTGTAACCAGCTCGTATTTTCCTTTGAAGCTTTTGGTGCAGGAGTTCTGACTTCACTGCCTTCTTCCTGTTCCATGTTTTGCTCCTTTTTGTCCCCAAAATAGGAGTGTAATGTTGGAATCTTCTGTCTGCTTTGTTTCCTTTGTGTAGTGATGTTGCCCCTCAATCACTTGACCCCTGGGCTTTTTTCCACAGTAGGACTCTGCCACCAGACAGGGGAGCTTTCGTCCCAAATGCTGGGGTTTTCTCAGTTTCCAGAGTTATTAGATGGGTAACTTCTCTGAGGTCTCCACACACTCTGGCAAGCTGGACATACACCCCAGGACCTCCACCCTAGACTACAATCTAGATCCAAGCAGGTTAAAGCAAGAGTGATTACCCCTAAGATTGGTGCTTGGTCCCCCTAGACTCTGCAGGCCAGGAGCTGAAGCTGCCATGTGGCACTGGCTGGCTGTGTTGGTGCCTCAGCAGCTTCTCGCCCTGGGGGCAAAAGCCACTGCACTCCCACTTACTGGTCCAAAAGCCCAGACTGCACTGACCTCTCACTTTGTCCTTTGCATCTGTGTGTTGATAAATCTAGAAACAGCCACAGCTACTGCTGATCTGGAGTCCCTTTGGCCGTGGCTGGTCAGGCCTACCCTGGGGCTAAAGCCTCAGTGTGGGGCTGGGCTTGGCTCCCAGAGTGCTGAGCTGGCCAATTCCTGCCAGCCTGCCGGGCTGTCCTCAGTGGGAGGTTAGCTTTTCTGTGTCATTTTGTGGGTTCTGCAGCTCCAAAGTTTGTTTAGAGTCCCCTGTTACATGGATTGAGGGAGGTGGAAGCAGGAGCAGCGGGGAGGTCCTGCTTCTACTCTGCCATCTTGGCTCTGCCCCCACCTTTCCCAATCAATGTAAAAAGGGGACTCTGACAGAGTCCTACTGAGGCAAAAAGCCCAGGGGTCAAGTGACTGAGGGGTGACATGACCAGGCAAGGGAAACAAAGCAGATAGAATATTCCAACATTAGACTCCTATTTTGGGGACAAAAAGGAGCAAAGCATGGAACAGGAGGAAGACAGTAAAGTCAGAACTCCTGCACCAAAATCTTCAAAGGAAAATACAAGCTGGTTACAGGCCATAGAAGACCTTTAAAAGCAGATAAGAGAAGTGGAGGAAAAATTGGGAAGAGAAATGAGAACAATGCAAGAAAATTATGAAATGAGAGTCAACAGCCTGACTGAGGAAAATAATACCTTAAAAAATAGACCGACTCAATTGGCAAAAGAGACTCATAAAGGCAATGAGGAGAAGAATGCCTTAAAAAGCCAAATTTGCCAGACGGAAAAAGTATCTAGAAAGCTCACTGAGGAGAATCATTGCTTCAGAATTAGATTGGAGCAAATGGAAGCTAGTGACCTTATGAGAAATCAAGATGCTGTTAAACAGATCCAAACAAATGAAGGAATAGAAGGCAATGTGTAATATCTCATGGGAAAAAACCACTGACATGGAAAATCGATGCAGGAGAGATAATTTAAAAATTATTGGACTACCTGAAAGCCATGATCAAAGTAAGAACCTAGAAATCATCCTCCAGGAAGTTCTCAAAGAAATCTGCCCTGATGTTTTAGAACCAGAGGGCAAAATAGCGGTTGAAAGAATCCACCGATCACCTCCTGAAAAAGATCCCAAAAAGCAAACTCCTAGGAATATTATAGCCAGGTTCCAGAATTTCCAGATTAAGGAGAGAATATTAAAAGCAGCCAGGAAGAAACAATTTGAATATAGTGGAAACACAATCAGGATAACCCAGGATCTGGCAGCTTCTACACGGAGGGATCAAAGGGCTTGAAATATTAAATTCTGTCTAGAGGTCAAAGGAACTGGAATTAAAACCAAGAATCACCTACCCAGCAAAACTGAGTATGATCTTTCAGGGGAAAATATGGTCATTCCGTGGAATAGAGGACTTTCAAGCATTCTTGATGAAAAAACCAGAGTTGAATAAAAAATTTGACATTCAGATACAAGAAGCAAGAGAAGCATGAGAAGGGAAACAGGGAAAAGAAATCATAAGCCACTTATTAAAGTTGAACTATTGACATTCCTACATAGAAAAACAATAATTTTAACATGAAACTTTTCTCAGTATGAAAATAATTGAAGAGAATAGAAATATGTATATGTCTATATATGAGGGTATATGGGCATATGAATGCATATGTGAATATGTGTATATATGTTTACAGGTTGTAATGGAAATGTAAATTTTAAAGATCTTCCCTGCCCCTAGGCTAATGTGCACCTGGAGACTGGGGTGGGAGGCTTGTTTTTCAGTAGATACTTCTTGATTGGCCATTGAGTCAATAAGGTTGTTACATTCTCTGAGCCAGGAGAAGGCTATATAAGCCCTGATGTGTAGCTTTGTTTTGGGACTCACTTTGAGAAGTGTTCTGTGATTTGATCTGAATTCTGGGAAGCCGTTGTTGAGAGTCCCCCGGCTTTGAAAAACCCAGAATATGGAAACCCAGATGTTGACTGGGTATGGATGTAATGGTTGGACAGTTTGGAAAGCTGTCTACTTGATCTGTTAATGTCTTGATAATTCTGTCTGTATATTTTGAAGTTTGGGGTGCTGACCTTTTTCCCCTGAACAAGGTAAACGATATATGTCTGACTGATTAAAGTAAGCTTGTTAACCCATTTTGAGTTGCTTTCCTTTAACAAAGCAGATCCAAGAACCTGTGCTAGCAGCCACCCTGGGAACACTGGGTTGCTTGCCGCTACACAGGTATACATAAATACAGGGCACAGGTCCAATTTAATAAGAAGTTATGATACTTAAAAGGTAAAATTAAGAGGTGAGACAGGAATATAATGAGAGGAGATGGGGAGAGACAATGGGGTAAACTATCTCATATAGGAGAGGCAAGGGAAAATGCTTACAATGGAGGGAGAATAGGAATGCAAAAGGGCATGGGTCAACCTTATTCTCATTGAATTTGGCTTGGGGAGGGAATGAATTACACACTAAATAGGGTATCTCACTCTACAGAAGAGTAGGGGGAAGGGGATGAGAGGGGGGCTGATGGAAGGGAAGGCAGGCTGGGGGGAGGGAATTTGGAAGCACCCACTTTCAAAAGGGACAGGATCAAAGTAGAGAATAGAACAAGTGGGAGGTGGGATAGGAGGGAGGGAAATATAGTCAGTCTTTTACAATATATCCACTATGTTAATGTTTTGCATTAGCTACACATGTACAACCTATACTGAACTGCTTATCTTCCCAGTAAGGGTGGGTGACAAGGGAGGAAGGGAATGAATCTGGAATTCAAAGTTTTAAAATCAAATGTTTAAATATATATACTATTATTATTAAAACTATTTTACATGTAATTGGGAAATAAGATATACAGGCACTGGGGTATAGAGAGCCACCATGCCCTACTGGAAAAGTCGAATGGGGTATGGGAGAAAATATGGGAGAGAGCAGATTGGAGGAGGGGATATCCTGTGGGACTGCTATTTTGGGGCGGTGGGTAGGGAAAAAAACGGGGAGAAAATTTGTAACTCTAAATCTGGCAGAAATGAATGATGTAAATCAGAAGTTAATAAAGCATTTGAAAAATAGGGAAAGAAGCAGAGAGAGAGAAAGAGAGAGAAGGAGGGAGGGAGGGGGGGGAAGAGGGAGAGAGAGTGCTTTGTCAACTTTTAAGCAGTATGTAAATAGCAGGTACATTTTATCTGGAACAGGAGTTCCTCCATGGAAGGCACACTTTTTGAGGAAAAGAATCAAGCTTCATAAAATCAAAGCTACCATGTATTTGTCTCATTGTCATGGTAAGCAATGTAAATATACACATCCACACATACACTCATGGGTGTGCACGCACACACACACGCAAACATTCACATGCAAATCCTCACAATCCAAAGATACACAGAGAGAGACTTTATGAGCAATATGTGAAAAAATCTCTAGAGTTAGAAAACCTTGTTTATAGCAGGCTGTGATGTGAATTAAGGCAAGTCACTTATCCTCTCTGCGTCCCAGTTTCTTTGTGTGACAGGCATTCAAACTGACAGTGATGTGATCAATATATTATCTCTTCCAGGAATATTTTCCTGTTAATGGAAGGAAATGCCTTAACTCAAAGGAAAAAAAAATATAACACAATCCTTTAATGATGAATTTTCAGGTATTATGTATATGAGTGACATCCATGGGGAAGATATTTGAGGGCAGGTGGGTCTTTCCTGATGCCCCTTAAATCATACCAAATCTCATGCTCTGCTTGTGCATGAAGATATTGTTAGCCTTCCGTTAGATTTGTTAGCCTTCCATTAGATTTGTTAGAGGATTATCTCTGACTCCTTTTGCTCTGACTTTGAACCAACAAAATTATTGGAGATATCTATTTCCTCTCATAAGCATCCCCATTATCCCTAAATGATACTGTAGAAATGACACTGAAGAGGTAGTCAAGAGAACTGGGTTTTAGTCCAAGCACCGCCACTAACAAACAAGGCGACGTTGGGCAGAGTGTTTCTCATTACTGAACCATAATTCTTCATCTTGTAAATGAAGTTGAACTAAATTATTTTTAAGATCCTTTCCAGCTCCAAGTTTCAATTCTATTGTAAGAAGGACAGGTTAATGATAAGATGCAACCTATTGATATCAGAAAATGACGTTTCCATTATCACCTAGGTGTAAACAAGGCCTGAATACCTCCCTAGATCAATAGGAAGTCTATTCTGATTGTCTGAGAGACTCAGTAATACCCTTTTGTGCCTATAAAAACCTTGGAGTTAGTTGGAATCAGATTCCAAGTGTCTAGCAGTGAAGAGAAACAAGCATTCCAGGTAATCCACTAAAAAGGAATTGATTTGGGGGGAAGAAGCCCCAGGCCACAGCCTTCATCTTGATCTCCTACACCCCTACCTCCTTGGCCTGAAGAAAGACCTTATCTGTTTCAGAGAACCAGAGGAACTGCATTTTGCATCAAATGTCCTAGAAGCATTCCAGGACAGCAGCAGCTGCGGCAATGTCTGAAATGGGAGCCAAGGACAAACTACATGGTTCCACAAAGAACTCTGGAAAAGAGCTACAACATATCTAAATAACATCTTGAGTTCTACTGAGGACTTGTAGGAGCTGTTAAAACCTTGCCATACATGCTCTCTAAACCCGCAAGAAACATTAACAAAAGGAAAAATTAATTAGTTATGGCAATAAACTTAATAAAAACAAAAGATGCACATTTTAAAATGTTCCTTAATGGTTCTAATAAGATGTTCCATATTGTTCTGGCTACTTTTTCATTTATGCAATTTAACAAATAGTAGTGCATCTCTCTCTCTCTCTCTCTCTCTCTCTCTCTCTCTCTGTTTCTCACACACACACATACACAGATGCACACATACATTCCATGTGTACTGGTAGGAAAATGCATCACAGTCTTTGGGAAAGGGAGGATTGGTATTTGTATCAATTGTACCAATGATACCACCTTAGTAAACAACCCTTTTAAAAGTCTAATTAGACACAAGACATTTACTAGCTGTGTGACCTTAAGTAAGTCACTTAACTCTGCCTCAGTTTCCTCATCTGTTAAATAAGCTGGAGAAGGAAATGGCAAACTAATTCAGGGTCTTTGCCAAGGAAACCCCAAATGGGTCATGGAGAGTTGAATCCTCCTGAAATGACTAAACAACAACAACAATATAATTAAGCCTGGATAAAGAATTGAAATCAATAGCACAATACTTCACACATAATCAGATGCTTAAGAAATGCTTGTTGCCTGACTGATTAATCTCAAAAATACTTTATAGATGTCTAACAAGTTATGACAGGGGAGATCATGTGAACCTCCTTTCCTGGAATTCTCCTTTTCTTTTTTTTTCCCATCTATTCAAATCTATGATCTTTTCAGCTATCAAACTGACTTCCTAAAATGAAGGTCTGACCATATCATGTCCATATTAAAAAAAAAATTCCCTATTACCTTCAAGATCAAATAAACAATTTTCTGTTTGGTTTTCAAAGCCCTTAATAACCTTTCTTCATTTGTAGGCTGCATTTACCTTATTCTCCTCTATATATTCTTCCTCTGTGAGAAAGAGAGTTTCCAGGTACAAAATCTCACCAGTCAGATTAACTAAGATGACAAAACAGGAAAATGATAGATGCTGAAGAGGATGTGGAAAAATTGGAACACTAATGCATTGTTGGTAGAGTTGTGAACTGATTCAACCATTCTGGAGAGCAATCTGGAACTATGCCCAAAGGGCTATAAGTAATTTCATACCCTTTGACCCAGGAATACCACTTCTAGGGTTGCATCCCAAAGAGATCATAGAAGTGGGAGAAAGACCCATATGTACAAAAATATTTATAGCACCTCTTTTTGTGGTGTCAAAGCATTGGAAATTAAGGGGATGACCATCAATTGGGGAATGGCTGAACAACTTGTGGTATATGAATGTAATTGAATACTATTGTGATATAAGAAATGAGAAGATGGATTTCATATTTACCTGGAGAAGCTTATATGAACTGATGCTGAGTGAGAAGAGCAGAACCAGGAGAAATTTGTACACAATCACAGACACAACATATGTGTAACGACCAGCTTTGATAGACTGGGCTCTTCTCAGCAATGCAGGGTTATAAGTCAACTCCAAAAGACTCATGATGGAAAGAGATGTCTACATTCAGAGAAAGAACTAGGAAGAACAGAATTTGAATGAAGATTGAAGCAAATTGCCTGTTTTCCATCTTTTTCTTGTTTGGTTTTGTTTCCTCTTTCCCATTGTTCATTCCATTCGATACAATCCCTCTTTATAACCTGAAAAAAAAAATAAAAAGAAAGAGAGTTTCCACTAACTGTTCCCAAGACTGTAACTTTCTGCCTCTTCATCTCTACCTCCTAGTTTTCCTGGCTTCCTTCAAGTCTCAGATAAAGTTATACCTTCTACAACAGATCTGCACAACTTGGCAGTAGGTAGGGGTCAAAATTAAAATTGGCTGAACTTTTCCTGGCCTCAGGTTTTTAGTGGCTCACTTTCTAAGTAAAGATATAATTAATGATTAAACTATTTTGCAAATAAACCATATTTTTTAAAAAAGAAAATTTCAATTAATACCCATGAAGTACACTCATTACTTAAGATTTTTATTTATCATGAAATTACATTAATGTTTAAAAATTACTAAACAGTACAAGTTTTAATACATTTTTCAGATTTTCTTACTTTTTACATTTAGTTAATGGGACATATTATACTTCTTGTTAGAAATCAGTTTATCATACTCTGGAATCATGTTTGATATCAATTTCTTTTTTTATTTTTTTTATTTTTTTATTAATTTGTTTGTTTCCTTTTAGTTTATAGGATTCAATTCCACAATTCCTTGAGTTTCACATTTTGTCCCCCTCCCTTCCCTCCCCCCCACCATGGCAGCTTATAGTCAAGTATAGGATCTGTAAATACTTTCACATTATACATTAGTCAGGTTATAAGGACGCATTGTACCAGCTGGAATGAAAAATGGTAAAGAGGACATAAAACCAAATAAGAGAAGGAAAAAGATGGGGTATTTTGCTTCCACCTGGATATAAACTTAGTTCTTTCTAGTTCTTTCTCTGGATGCACATATTTCTCTCCATCATGAGTCTTTTGGGATTGACTTATATCACTGCATTGCTGAGAAGAGTCCAGTCTATCAAAGTTGGTCATCACACATACGTTGTGTCTGTAATTGTGTACAAATTTCTCCTGGTTCTACTCTTCTCACTCAGCATCAGTTCTTTTAAGCCTCTCCAGGTAAATATGAAGACCGTCTGCTCCTCATTTCTTATAGCACAATAGTATTCCATAACATGCATATACCAAAACTTGTTCAGCCATTCCCCAATTGATGGGCACCCCCTTAATTTCCAATTCTTTGCTACCACAAAAAAGCTGCTATAAACATTTTTGTACATATGGGTCTTCCTCCCATTTCTATGACCTCTTTGGGATATAACCCTAGGAGTGGTATTGCTGGATCAAAGGGTATGAAAGTATTTATAGCCCTTTGGGCATAATTCCAGATTGCTCTCCAGAAAGGCTGGATCAGTTCACAACTCCACCAGCAATGCATTAGTGTTCCAATTTGCCCACATCCTCTTGATATCAATTTCTTTAAAAATCTGAAAATTAACCTTAGCTGCTGCCTCATTTTCTGAGTTTACTTTCTTGAAAAACCATTGTTTCTCACTGAGATTTTTGAGCAATTTGGAGGCTTTCATTTATTTTTCATTGTTGTCCAATTTACTTAATTCAGGATATTTTAATTTGAAATGGCAATGAAGATTTATTCCTTCAGGATGATTATTACTTCTCAGCAAACAAGGCACAATATTTTGTCTCTCATTTAAGTAAGCAAGTATCTCTCCATATTAAAGACTTTATGTTCCATTTTGATCTTCCATTTCTTTTTATCTCCCATTTTACAAAATTACCCCCAAAACTTTAATATTGGAACCACAGCAACTAACTGCTCACATATAAAGAAATACTGAATGAGGTGTCTGACATTGGAGACAACACCAGACACTCACATAACTTGGAGGGTGGCCGCACAGCCAGGGAGGGGAAGATTGCTTCACGTTGTTGCCACTAATCACAAACTGGGTGTCAGTTGCGTGGACACACAGCTGCACTCACTTTATCCCTGTTCAACACCAGGAAATGACCAAAAACACAGCAAAAAAGATACAACTCTCAATCCTCATGGACTAGAGACAAACTGGAGGTGGTTAGTTGCCACAGGTCACATGACAAATAGGAGAGAGTGTGCAGTGGCAACCCACCCACCAAGTTCCTCGATGGGCATAATGGTGACTAATGGAAGGAGAGTTAAGTGACCTATGGACAAAGCACTCATTGCATCTTTATTTTACATCATCTACGTTATTCACAAGCCACCCAAAATCCTTTGGTGGGCAGTAAACGCCCCACAGGCCACATATTGTGCAGACCTGTTCTACAAAAAGTCTTTCCTAGCCTTCCCTCTAGGACTACCTAGGATTGAGCCAGTCTATATCATATTTGCACATAGTTTGCATATTATCTCCCCCATTAGACTGTGAGCTCCTTGAAAGCAGGGATTGACTTTTGCCTTTCTTTTTATTTGCAGCACTTAGCCCAGTGTCTTGCATGTAGTAGGCATTTACTCAATGCATATTGATAGACTAATCTTTTATTTTTTATAGCTGGGTTTATTTCTATCAATTTGTTGCTAAAACAAAAAAATAGCAGCCATCTCACCAGGTGCATTTTGAATGGTCAGAATGCCTAGTGATGCTGGACCAAAGAATGTTCCTGATGAAAACCAGAAATAAGAGAGGACCAAAAGCCCTGGGGAAAAATTGTTGGTGTCACTGTTGTTGTTGCTATTGTTATTATTAGTAGGCTCATTTTAACTAATAAGACTGCAAGCTCCTTGAAGGCAAGGTCACATGTTATGCTTCTACTTCTTCCCCCACAACATCTAGAACACGTCTAGACATGTAGTAGATGCTCTTCAAATATTTGCTTATTGATTGATTGGTGTACTGATAAGTATCTATTAGTATGTATACATTTGGGACTTTTCCAATAATCCTATTCGTAAATCCTGGGTTTACATGATCATTGTCACCACAGGATCATAGATGGAAAGAATCTTAGAGATCATCTAGTCTAATGCTCTCATTTCACAGATGAGAAAACTGAGTCTTAGAAATGTTAAGTGATTTGCCCCAAAATCCTACAGGTTAGTGATATAACTGGGACTTAAACCCATGTCTTCTGACTCCAAATCTGATGTTCTTCTACTACATCAAGCTGCTTATCTACAAATAACATCATTGTCATCACAACCAATAAATACTTCAAGATCACCTACTGCATGTATGGCACTGGGCTAACTACTAGAAATTTGGTGAGGTTGAAGGTGAATGAGAAGCAACACATTTGAGAGGTTTGCAATACAAATTGGGACATTGCTTCTACCCAAAAAAATACAAGGCAGAAAATGTTCACAAAACTTTGTGCTGAACTGCACTGGATGAGAATGCTGAGAAAAATCTACATTCTTTGATATTTTGTTTTGTTTTGTTTTGTTTTTGCCTTTTGGAAGGTATTTGGGGTTAAGTAACCTGCCCAAGGTTACAGGGCTAGTTTTTTTGTGTTAAGTGCCTGAGGCCGGTTCCGAACTCAGGTCCTCCTGACTCCAGAGCAGGCGCTTTACTCACTGCTCCACCTAGCCACCCTGAAAAAAACTACATTCTTAGATCTATTCTACCTCAGAAAGAGTGGGTGACATAATTCACTGTCTCTCTCTATAGTTAAAGGACATGAATCTGTGTATTCAATAGTCAAAAGATGAGAGAGAGGCTTTTTCATTCAAGAGAAGTGGTTTTGTTTGTTAATGTTAATGTCTCCATAGCCAGCATTTCAGATAAACCTATTGTCAAATGCTTTCAACAATTTCCCAATATTACACAGCACTTTCAATGACTGTAATCTAATCGTTGCTGAAGAGCTCATCTCTTTAACACCAATATTTACAGCGATGAGTCATGGAACATTATGATTTTGAAAGAATCAAATATATGAGCAACCCAAAGGAAATGGGTGAGTGTAAATAGAC
The DNA here is from genome assembly GCF_028583685.1 of Petaurus breviceps papuanus. Lineage (NCBI taxonomy): Eukaryota > Metazoa > Chordata > Mammalia > Diprotodontia > Petauridae > Petaurus > Petaurus breviceps. The sequence goes on along the minus strand of NW_027187325.1, from coordinate 1,564,807 downwards.
TACAGCACATTATCAATGATGACTTTCATGTGGAAAGTGACATAAAAGGCATTATCAAGGAAGAGTATATTTAGAAAAAGAGATGGACTATTCATCTAGTGAGAGTATAAGATCACAAGAGAAGCAGAGACAGGGGATTGTTACAGTCAATACATCAATGCCTCAAGTCTCTAAAGCTATGATCGCTTGATGCTTCCTTCTTTCATTTGACAACATTATCTTTTACAATAGCTTCCCTCTTGGTCCTCATTCTCGGGCATGCATTTTAGTTTCAACACTGCTGCTGCTGCTGTCACAGCATCACATCTAAGCTACCCTCCTGTACCATCCAAGTTAAGCACCACTCCTACAGCTCCTCTCCCCCTCTTCCTCAACCCAAGGCAACCTGGTCTTATATTGAAAGTTATTCAACTCCTTAGAACACTGTATATGTTTCCTTCTCTTGACTAGAGCTTGTTACAACTCTGACTTAAATTTTTAAAGTCTTGCTCCATTGGTGTCCCAGATAAAATCTTATCAACAAGAAAATTTTTCTTATACACACTAATATTACTTTCTTCTCTCTAAGATTATTTTCAATGTCTTCTGTATATAATTTGTATACACATAGTTATTTGCATCTTGTCTTTCCTATTAGATTACGAGTTCCTTGAAAGACAAGACTAGCACAATGACCGAAAAATATCAGGCACTTACTAAATATTTAGTGATTAACTGATCCTAAGTTAGGAAAAATGGAACCCCTTTCCACCCTAATTCTACCACTAACCCTAACCCTAATCCTAATTCTGCCACTAATCCTAACCCTAACCCTGAGCCTAACCCTAACACTAATCCTAACCCTAAATTTATCTCTTCCTCCCTTTCTCTATTAAAACCCATGATTCTGGTCCAATTCCTTTCAATTTACTATCAACAATTTGTCCCCCAATGATCTTATCTATTTCTTCCCCCCTTTGTCTATTAAAACCCATGATTCTGGTCCAATTCCTTTTAATTTGCTATCAACAATTTGTCCCCCAGGAAGGAGTCTGAATAATTAATTCATATTGTCAAAAGAACTTTAAACTTTGTTTTGGTTCCAACAGCAGAATGACCTATAGGATTTTTGTGACTCATTGTTTCTTTTAAATTGTTTTGAGCTTTTCTAGAATAGATAGACCAAATTACCCTTTCTAACAGATTTTTTTTGACCCACTGATAGAAATGGCTGTTTTCCTATTGGTCAACATTGGGGAAAGAATAGAAATCATCTTTTGTATCCCCTGCAGATTTTTTTGGGTGGGGGGGAGAGCAAGTGTTCAATTTCTAGTCATATCCCAGATATATATATATATATATATATATATATATATATATATATATATATA
>NW_027187325.1:1556348-1563427 GCF_028583685.1 Petaurus breviceps papuanus | reverse complement strand
TATATATATATATATATATATATATATATATATATATATATATATATCACTTAACATGTCTATGATCTTGAGCAAAACACAACCTCTTTTGGTATCAGTTTTCTAATCAGCAAAATATAGAAGTTTGAAGTAATTAACCTCTTGATTTCCTCCCTTTCAACTTTAAGTCTATGGTTCTATGTGGAGTTTCTGTTTCTTTAACGCCTGCCATAATGAATAGAGCATTGGATTTAGTCAGAAAGAGCCTGATTCAAATTCCTCTTCAGATATTAATTGTCTGTCCTTGAATGTGTTACTTAGAGGCCAATCACAGACCTCAATCCCTTCCCTTGTAAAATGAGAAACCTGTACTAGAATAAGGCATATAAAGTCCCTTTCAGCTCTAAATCCATGATCCTATGAACCTAAAGATCAGAGAGATTCATAGTCTGAGCTGCCTTGGTTGAAGAAGGCAAAGTAAGTTTGTTTTAAAGGCTTGGTGCTGGAGGATTCAAATTGAAAGGGGGAAAAAAGATGTTGCTATGTTTCCACTAGGTGTTGATTCAGCAAGTCTCTACCTTGCAGGACACACATCAAGTGATGATGAGCCCTTTACAGGATTACAAAAAAGGGGTGGGATAATTCTGTATTCCATCTTCTATATCTGTACCATCCCCCATACCAAAGTGTTCAAAGCCTCCCACCCCATCTGAGCATCACTATCAGCTTCCTTTAACTTTCTACACAAAGCCTTCCCTAATGGCCCCACACTAGTCATTAGCTTCCTTTCTTTCCTCAGCTTGTTTTTCTTTCTTTTTTTATTTGTGCACATGTTGTTCCTCTCCACTCCATGATCCTCCAGTAAAATCTAAGTTTCCTGAGACCAGAGGCTGTTTTTGTTTTTGTCTTTGTAGCCTAAGCACCCAATAAAGTGTTTTTCATGTGGTAGGAATTTAATAAATGTTAATTAAAGTTATTCCTCAATACATGTGACAGTCAGAAGGAGAGTCTTCTTTGTTGTGAACCTGCAAAGACATTTTCTATCTTGCACAGAAGGAAGAAGAAAATTGAGATAACAAAAAATATAGATAGATAGATCTATATATACATATACATGTGTATGTATATATATATATATATATATATATATATATATATATATTAAGCAATTAGGGGTAAGTAACTTGCCCAAGGTTACATGGCCAGTTTATTTTTGTGTGGGTGTTAAGTATCTGAGGCCAGAACCGATCCCGGGTTCTCCCAACTCCGGGGCCAGAGCTTTTTTTCACTCACTGTGCCACCTAGCCTCCTCAAAAATTATTTAAATCAGTCAACAAACATTTATTGAGTACCTGCTGTGAGCCAAATATGAGGCTTCCTTCCTCCTCAAGAAAGTTATACAGTAAGAGAAAAAATTAAAAATACATGCATTTATATGCATTTGTATGTGTATACATGCACACAAGTATTATATATATATGTATACACACATTCATGAGTCATGAGAAAGCTGGAAAAATATACAAAATTCACTAAAATCTGTGGCACAGTCTTTAAGAGAGAAAGGGGGAGACCAGTGTAGACTGAGGTAGCTAGAGAAGGCTTCATGGAAGAGACTTGATTTGAGCTTAGACTTGAAAGAACAGTGGGATTTAACTACACAGAAAGGAAGGGAGAGATCATTCCAAGCTGAAAGACTCAAACAAAGATTTGGAGGCATCACCAATGATAATCTGCACATCAAGGATTGGTGTGAAGTCATACACTGGGAATGGCTCTTTCCCTAGTTTTTTTTTTCTCTGTGGTGAAATTACTTCTCTTTGTAATGTTATTATTTTTCACTTTTAGCCCAATATTCATTGTTTGTCTTTTCAGAACACATCTTAGTTCATGCAGTCATAACCTTTTGTATATTTCTAAAACCCACTGATATTCAATCTGGAAAACTAACCAAGCTAGGACAAAATAGTAACTAAGATATAAATGTGTGTGTATGTATGTATGTGCATATATATATACTCCCAGTATCCTAAGAAATTTAGAATGGGCCATGTTCATTGGTTTATGAAGGTAGGGTGATAAGACTAGATGAACTCACATGACCTTTTCCCAAAAAAATCTAATACTTGAAGGTTTAAATCTATTTCACTAAAGTTCTAGTATTTTGTAATCTAAATATAAACATTAAGTCAAATACATGGACCCCATAACGCAAAATTATGTGTTTGATAGGGTCATTAAGGGACATAAGGGTCATTTGTGGTCATTTAGATAAACTCTTTAATTTTATAGATGAACTTGAACCCCTCATAGGTTAAGGAATTGCCCAAGGTCACACAAATAGTAAGTGGCAAAGCCAGGATTAAAACAGACGTATTTTGATTCTATATCTAATCCCCTTTTCTCTTTATCACCCTGACATCTTATAGCTAGGCATGTTAGTTTTCCCTGACATCAACCTTAAAAGTTAGGAACACTGTCAAAACATCATGGGTTTCCTTTAATATTACATTTTGAAGTTATTATCTATGAATTTATCTAAACCTTACTTGAAACTATGATGTTTGTCCTTTCTTTACTCTTATGGTAGTAAATCCTATAATTTTATTTCCCACTGTGGTATTACTACTTCTTTTCACTTATCCTAGATAACTTCATTGAAAGAAATCTATCACAAGCTTTAAACTAAGTGCAAAAAGTCCTAGATCAATTCAGAAGCACTTCAAAGCCATTGGACAAAAGGGAGGGATGTTGCACAAAAAAATGCATTATCAGCTGAAGAAACCTGGTCATGACCTGTGGGTTGTTTATAAAATACCAAGTCAATTTAGAACCAAGGGGTACTCAAGTATCTAGCAAAGGGAGAGGGGAAAGCTGTTTCAACCAAGTCTGTGAAGAGGTATTGCTTGGAGATGGGGAAGAGATTCAATCAATCTCCTTACACACAAGCATTTGAAGAAAAAAAAATCATAGCACTTTGTAAAAATAATTCAGATTTTAGAAACATCTTAAATTTTGGTGCCAAGTAGTCACAACTAAAATTTAAGGCCATGTGGCCCTAGTTTGAGAAGCACGTGAGATTTGTCTATGTTCATGAGATTTGTTTGTTTTCCTCTTTTCTAAACTTTCCCTCTGATTTTACCTTAGACTTGTAGTCATGGCTGATCTTTAACTGAGTATGAAGTTAGAGGGCTGCTTTGGGGATAATGCAGAACTTGTGAAGCATTTTATCAATTCAGGCTTTATCAGAGATGTACACAGTGAGGGTAAATCCTGCACTTCTTTGAAGATCTTCCAAAAGCAACTGTGGTACAATACATTGAGATTCTCTCTGAGTAGTTTCTGCTATGGGATAAAGAGAATGTCATGACAAAATGGCACCTTGAACAACAACAAAAAACAAGCATAGGATCATGGTGCATTAGGGTTGAAACTGATGGATCTTAGAGGTAATCCAGTCCAACTGCACAGTTTTACAGATGAGGAAACTGACATGTATGAAGGTGAAGTGATTGCCCAAAGTTATGCTATTATTAAATGGCAGAGACAGGATTTAAACCCAGACATTCTCATTCTAATTTTTTTTTTCCTGCTGGACTACATCTCTGTGAAAGCAGCTAGCAGAGTAAAAGCCAATGAAAAAAATAAAACATCTTCCCTGCCTTTTGAAGTTCTTAAAAACCATAGAAGATCATAGAGAATATTCAAGCTGGAAAGAAACTTAGAAAGTCCAGAAAAATCCAACTATTATAATCAATGCCTGGAACCTTGGAGTGGACTGAGCCTTAAATGAAGGAAATTCTAATGAAGACAATTCCATGGGTGTTGAGGAAGCAGGCCCCTCTTAACCCATGGAAGACCCAAATTCTCTAAACTAATGCTAAATTTACTCAGAAGATATAGCTGATATCTACAAGAAATACCAAAGGCCCCTTCACTGAAGATCAGAACCTAATTTAATAAATCTCTGATTTAAAACACCACTGCAGGATCGCCTAGGTGGCTCAGTGAATAGAGCACTGGCCCTAGAGTCAGGAGGACCTGAGTTCAAATCCAGCCTCAAACACTTAAAACAAAAACTGGCCATGTGACCCTGTTAACCCCATTAACCATGTTAACCCCAATTGCCCTCCAAAAAGCAAAATAATAATAATTGAAAAAATAAAAACACCACTGCTGGGGGGTGGGGATGGAGGTGAATCTGAGTGGCCCCTGATAGTCTAGTAATGAGTACAAGCTACAGGAACAGTAAGGACATACATCCTAGGAACTGTCCCTGGTGCTGTCTTAAACCTTTACCCCAGAGTTTATCTCATCTGTTTTCTGGCTAAGACTTCTGCTCAGTGGCCAAGCTTTACTGTCAACTGATCCTGTCTTACCATACTTATGACCATATATGGAACTTTTATGCCTATTAAATTGTCCATGATTCTCATCTGTGACTAATCCCTTAGCTTCAGCTTTTCCACTAAATCTAACTAATCCCACCTCTGGATAATTTCAACATACCTTTTACTTAAACCCTGCTTATGTCATCTCCCAAACAAAATGAATGAGAATATCTCCTGCCTGATTCCCCACCAATAGAACATGATAGTGCCTTGCTTAAAACAGAGTAAAATAGGGTTATCTCATGTAGCCTCCTTCATTGTACAGGTAAGGAAATAGAGATGCACAGAAGTAAAAAAAAAATGGTTTATCCTAGATCACATAGTCAGAAGCCTGGAACCCAGGATCTCATATATGTGTGTGTGTGTATATATGTATGTATGTGTTCTATATGTGTATGCATGTGTATATATACACACATATACATATATACACATACACACATATATGATCTAAGACAATTCCAAAGGATTTATGGAGAAAAATGTTATCTACCTTGAGAGAGAAAACTGATGAACTCATTTCAAAATGAAGCATAATTTTTTTCTTTCTTTTTATAGGTATTTTTCTTTAGAACATGGACAATGCAGAAATACATTTTGCATGATTTTATATGTATAATTAATATTCTATTGCTTGGCCTCTCAATGACTGGGGGAGGGTCAAGAGGGAGAGAAAATCTGAAATTCAAAATTTATAAAAATTTATGTTAAAAATAAGTAATAGGGGAGCCAAGATGGTGGAGGAAGAAGTAGTAAATCATTGTAACTCTCCCAGATGGACCTTCCAACAATCATATAATAGTACCTCAAAACAATTCCTAGAAGAGCAGAACCAGCAAAAATATGACATAAAACAATATTTTAATGCAAGAAAACTGGAGGATCATCAAGAAAGGTCAGTCTCACTCAGGTAAAAGAAATGCTTCCAGGATAGGAAGCATTCCAGCAAACAAGCAGCAAGCCCCACTTAAGTAAACCAGATAAGGTCCAGCATGGTGGAACAGGTAAACACCAACACCAGGGCCCCCTACTTGCCTTAGCATAGCCAGAGGAACCAGCAGACTCCAGCTCTGAGAACCACCATGTGCTTCGCCATAGCCCTGGGCAAACAGGCATCCCCCAGTGGTCAAACTCCCACATGCTTTAGTGTAGCCCTGGTGAAATGCAAAAATACCCCCCAGGACTCAACACATAGCAGACACCAATATTAGGCCCTCAGCTCAGCACCAGGTGAGTTGCTAGACCCCCTACAGCCTTTGGCAGTGCCAGCTACCCTCTACCCCATCCTATCAGCACATTACCATATGAGAGAGTCCCCTGGGGGCCTCAGAACAGCATCAGCACAACACCAGGTGAAAAGCCAGGGCCTGCAGTCATTGACATAAGAAGTCAGAGATAGTGCCCCTTCTATCCTGGGTGCGCAGTTCAAATTTAAAGGAAAGGAAAAAGCCCACCCAACCCCCCCCCACCAAACAGCAACAGCAACAACAAAGAATCTAATCATATAAAGTTATTCTGGTGACAGGGAAGACCAAGACACAAGCTCAGAAGAGGACAAACATGTCAAAATGCCTATGAGCAAAATCCCGAACAAAAATGGGAAGTGATCTGAAGCCAAGAAAGAACTTATGGAAGTTCTCAAAAAGTAGCTTAAAAACCATATAAGAGATGTAGAAGAAAAAAAAATAGGAAAAGAAGTGAGAGTGATGCAAGAGCATTAAAAAGGAGTCAACAGCTTAGAAAACTGCTTTAAAAGTAGAACTGGCCAAATGGAAAAGGAAATACAAAAATTCACTGAAGAAAAAACTCCTTAAAGAGTACAACTGACCAAATAGAAAAGAAAATACAAAAATTGAGGAAAACACCTTTTTAAATGTTAGAATTGGGCAAGTGGAAACTATGGACTCTATGAGATATCAAGAATCAAACAAATTTTTAAAAATGGAAGAAAATGTAAAATACTTCATGGGAAAAAAAAAACAACTGACCTGAAAAATAGATCCAGGAGAGACAATATCAGAATCATTTGACTACCTGAAAGCCATAATCAAAAGGAGACATAGACACTATCTTTCAAGAAATTATTAAGAAAAACTGCCAGAATGTCTTGGAACCAGAAGGTCACCAAAAAAAGGCATTGAAAGAATCCATGGATCACCTCAAAAAAGAGATCCCAAAATAAAAACTCCAAGGAGCATTATAGTCAAATTTCTGAACTATCAGGTCAAGTTAAAAATACTGCAAGTGGCCAGAAAGAAACTATTCAAATATCGGGAAGTTGCAATCAGGATTACACAGTACTTGGCATCTGCAACATTAAAGGACTGGCAGTCATGCAACATGATATTCCAGAAGGCAAAGGAATTACGAATACAAGCAAGAATCACTCACCCATAAAAATTAAGTATAATACAACAAGGGGAAGGAAGGGTCATTTGATGAAATAGAAGAATTTCAAACTTTCATAAGGAGAAGACCAGCACTAAACCAAAAATTTGACCTCCAATATCAAGACCTAATAAAACAGTTGAAAAAAGGAAAAGAAAACATAAGGGTTTCAATAGAACTAAACTATTTATATCCCTAGATGGGAAGATGATACTTGTAATTCTTAAAAATTCTGTCACTAATAGTACAGCTAGGAGGAATATATATATATATATGTGTGTGTGTGTGTGTGTGTGTGTGTGTGTGTGTGTGTGTGTGTGT
>NW_027187325.1:1525956-1556338 GCF_028583685.1 Petaurus breviceps papuanus | reverse complement strand
TGTGTGTGTGTGTGTGTGTGTGTGTGTGTGTGTGTGTGTGTGTGTGTGTGTGTGTGTGTGTGTAGAGACAGGCAGGCAGGCAGGCAGAGGGTATGAGTATAAGGTGAATCCTAGGGAATGACATTTAAAAAAACTTAGCAATGAGAAAGAAGGGTATAATGGGTGCAGAAGGGAGGGAGAGGTAGAATGGGGTAAATTTTTTCACATGAAGAGGCACTAAAGACCTACTACAGTGAAGAGGAAGGTGGGAGGGTGGGCAATTAGCATTGCTTGAACCTTACTCTCATCAGTAATGTCTCAAAGAGGGAATCATATCTACAATCAGTTGAATATAGAAATCTATCTTACCTGAAAGGAAGTAGGAGTGGAGGAGATCAAGTAAAAGGGGTGGGGAACTGACAGAAGAGGAGGAATATCAGGGGAGGTGGTAGAGAGAAGCAAAGCACTGGTAAGAAAGGAAAGGATGAAAAGAGAGAGAACCCACAGGGGGAAAAATAGGATGGAGGGAAATACACAGGTAGTAATCATAACTGTGAAGGTATGAAGGGGATGAACTCTCCCATCAAATGGAAGAGGAGAGTAGAGTAGATCAAAAACCAGAATCCTACAATATGTGGTTTGCAAGAAATACACTTTAAGCAGAGAGACACACAGAGAGTAAAAGTAATGGACAGAGTAGAATTTATTATGCTGCAGCTGAAGAAAAAAAAAAGCAGGGGAAGCAATCCTGATCCCAGACAAAGTAAAAGCAAAAATAGAACTAATTAGGAAGGAAACTACACCTTACTAAAAGGTACTATAGACAATGAAGTAATATCAATACTAAACATATATGCACCAAGTGGTATCACATCCAAATTTGTAAACAAGAAGTTAAGTGAGTTACAGGAAGAAATAGACAGCTAAATTTTACTAGTGGAGAACCTCAAATATCAACCTCCTAGAACTCAATAAATTCAATCAAAAAATAAACAAGAAAAAACTAAGGAGACAAGTAGAATATTAGAAAAGTTAGATACAAAAGACCTTTGGCACAATTTAGTCATAAAGGATGACACCATAAGCAAATTAGAAAAACAAGGAATAGTCTACCTGTCAGATCTATGGGGAGGGGAAGAATTCATGACTACACAAGAGATAGGGAGCATTACAAAATGTAAAATAGATGATTGTGATTATATTTTAAAAAGCTTTTGTATAAACAAAACCAATGTAAACAAGATTAGAAGGGGAGAAGATTAAAAAACAATCTTGATAGCAAGGCCTAATTTTTCAAATATGCAGAGAACTGAGTCAAATTTGTAGGAATACAAGTCATTGCCAATTGATAAATAGTCAAAGTATATGAACAGGGAGTTTTCTGATGAAAAAATCAAAGCTATCTATAAGCATATGAAGACGTGTTCTAAATCACTTTTGATTAGAGAAATGTAAATTGAAACAATTCTGAGATACTACCTCACACCTATCAGACTGGCTAATATGACAGAAAAGAAAAATAATAAATGCTAGAGAAGATGTAGGAAAATTGGGACACTAATGCACTGTCAGTGGAGTTGCAAATTGATCCAATCATTTTGGAGAGTCATTTGAAATTATGCCAAAAGGGCAGCCAGATGCTGCATATTCTTTGATCCAGCAATACTACTACTAGGTCTGTATCCCAAAAAGATCATAAAAAATGGAAAAAGGACCTACATGTGCAAAAATATTTATAGCAGCCCTTTTGGTGATGGCATAATATTGGAAACTGAGGGAATGCCCATCAATTAAGTGATGGCTAGACAAGCTGTGGTATATGAATGTAATGGGATAATATTGTACAATAAGAAATGATGAACAGACAGATTTCAGAAAAACCTGGAAAGATTGTACAAACTGATGCAAAATGAAATGAGTGAAACCAGGAAAACATTGTACACAATATCAACAACATTACATGATGATTAACTATGAATGACTCAGCTCTTCTTAGCAACACAATGATCCAAGAAAAGCACAAAAATTTCACAAAGGAAAATGCTATCCATATCCAGATAAAGAACTGATGGACTCGATGCAGACTGAAGCATGTTTTTTCACTTACTTTATTCTTACTCTACTATTTCCTTTATATCTGTTTCTTCTTTCAGAACTGTGACTAATATGGAAATATTTTTATATGATAACATGTGTATAAACTATATCAAACTTCCTATCATTTTCAGAAGAGGGGAGGGAAGGAGTAAAATTTGGAACTCAAAATCTTGTAAAAATGAATGCTAAAAATTTTCTTGACATGTACCTGGGGGAAAATAAAATACTATTAAATTTTAAAAGTAAAAATATATATATAAACTAGGTAGAGGATTTTTTTTTAATGTTTGCTCCTTTCCCTTCCCCCCACCCCAATCTCAGACTCAAACAGCCAGTATTTGAGGGAGAAACAAACCCAGGACCTCCCAATGTCCAGGCTAATGCTGTATCCACTATACTACCTACCAATCCATTTCATCCAGGCTATCAAATAATTAACTTTGGTATTCTTCCTTAGCACACTGTTGACCTGTGTGTGTGAGTGTGTGTGTATGTATGTATGTATGTTTTGCTGTGCTTTTCTTTGGTAGTGACATGAACAATGATGCTATCAAATGGGAATTCAATCCTCTAGGCAAACAGTAGGTATTCATTCAGTGAACATTAATTAGTAGTAATAATGACTCATTCTACTGAATCCTACCTGCAGCCCCACTGAAGAGGCAAAGTATGTAAGTACTTCCCCATTTTGCCTTTCAGTACCTTTCTCCTTTCATCCAAAGTTTCATATCTCTAGCAATCTATTTTTGCCCAGGGCATATCATTCAAGAACCTACCCTTCACCATCTTCTGTCCTATAGTACCAGAACCCTGTCCTTAGCTGATTATAATAATGGAAAAGGATATTTAACCTAAAGCAGGATAAGATGATGGTGATGTAAACCATTGAGACAGGGACTAGGGGGAGAACTATCTCATCTTAATTGAGGAATTCTTAGTAAATTAAAAATCCTCAAAATTTACATTTTGAAAACTTCATGAAATTTCCCCATATGAGGATTTGTTGAAGAAAATAAGGATGTATAGCCTGAAGAAAAGACAAATGCAGTAACTATAATGACCTCTGCCTTCAGAGTACTTGAATGCTTTCAAGTGGAAGAAATAGTGAAAGATAATGTCCTTTGGGTTGGCTCTAGAACTAAGGGGTAGAGATGTTAAAGAAATAAATTTTGACTTCACCAACTCTCTTTCTTCCTTCCTGTGACCCATCCATCAAGCTTGTTCTTTCAAACTGTTTTTTTTTCTTTTTGGAGGGGGGAAGATAGGGCAATTGGGGTTAAGTGATTTGCCCAAGGTCACATGGCTAGTAAGTGTTAAGTGTCTGAGGCCGAATTTGAACTCAGGACCTCCTGACTCCAGGGCCAATGCTCTATTCACTGAGTCACCTAGCCACCCCTATCAAGCCTGTTCTTAAGAAATAATCCAAAAGGGAAAAGGACCCATGTATACAAAAATATTTATAGCAGCTCTTTTTGCTGTGGCAAAGAATTGGAAACTGATGGGATGTACATCCACTTGTGGTATATGAATGTAGCAGAAAACTATTGTTCGATTAGAAATTATGAATAGGCAGATTTCAGAAATACCTGGGAATACATACATGAACTGGTACTGAGTGAAGTGAGTGAAGTAAGCAGTACCAGGAGAACTTTGTACACTGTAACAGCAGTATCGTGTGATGACCAACTTTGATGGACAGCTCTTCTCAGCAATACAATTATCTAGAACAATTCCAAAAGATGGAAGATGCTATCAACATCCAGAGAAAGAACTGTGGAGTCTGAATGTAGACAGAAGTATACTATTTTATCTTTTTTTGTTTTGTTTTTTTCTTTCCTCTAGTTTTTCTCTTTTGTTTTGTTTCTTCTTTCACAACACGACTAATGTGGAAATATGTTTAATATGATTGTACATATATAGTTTGCATGCTGTCTTGGGGAGGGGGAAGAGGAAAGAGGAGGAAGGAGAAGGAGAGGGGGTAATCTTAGAACTCAAAATCTTATAAAAGTGAATGCTAAGCTTTTTTCCTTCAGCTGGCCAAGATGCCAAAAGGGAAGAAGGCCAAGGGGAAGAATGTGGCTGTGGCCTCTGCTGTAGTAAAGAAGAAGGAAGCAAAGAAAGTGGTCAATCCTTTGTTTGAGAAGTGTCCCAATAACTTTGCCATTGGCCAGGACATCCAGCCCAAAAGGGACCTTGTGCAATTTGTCAAATGGCCTTGGTACATCAAACTGAAGCGTCAATGGTCTACTCTTTATAAGTGTTTGAAGATTCCACTAGCAATTAACCAGTTCACCCAAGCTTTGGATCATTAGACAGCTACTCAACTACTTAAACTGGCTCACAAGTATAGACCTGACAAAGCAAGACAAGAAGCAAAGGCTGCTGGCTCAGGCTGAACAAAAGGCTGCAGGCAAAGGAGAGGTCCCCACTAAGAGACCACCTGTTCTCAGAACAGGTGTCCACACTGTTACTACCCTGGTAGAAACCCAGAAAGCACAGTTAGTAGTGATTGCACATGACATGGACCCCATTGAGCTAGTGGTCTTCCTACCTGCCTTTTGCCAGAAAATGGGGGTTCCTTACTGTATTATCAAAGGTAAAGCAAGACTCGGTCGTTTAGTTCACAGAAAGTCCTGCACAAGCATTGCCTTCACACAAGTTAACCCTGAAGATAAGGGAGCCCTGGTCAAGCTGGTGGAAGCCATCAAAACCAATTATAACAATAAATATGACGAGATCTGTCGTCACTGGGGTGGCAATGTTCTGGGTCCAAATCAGTGGCTTGTATTGCCAAGCTGGAAAAGGAAAAGTTAAGGAACTTGCAACCAAATTGGGTTAAATGTACATTTGTTTTTTCCCTACATAAAAATAAAAATTTAAAGAAAAAAAAAGTGACGCCTACTTGCGTAGTAATCCCAAGAACAGGACTTGGCATCAGCTAGACAGGCTCATATTCTACCTCAGACACTTATTAGCTGTGATCTTGGGTATGGGTAAGCCATTTAACTTCTCTATGCCCCAGGTTCTTCATCTGCAAAATAAGGGTATTGGATAGAACTGCAGGACATCTTTCAGCTCTAAAATTTTTCCATGACCTCTGATCTATGATCTTTATTTACCCTTTTTGTATGCTAATCTATCTCCTCAACTCCTATTACTTGCTTTCTGCATCTTGAATAATGTCTCCTGCCAAGGCCTCTCAGACACTAGTTAAATGTTTCTACACACTGTGGTTCCCTACATGACATCTCCCACCACAGACCTGTGTACTGTTTGCTTACAATGGGACTTAGCAGTCCCATTCTGACAATATACTTCATAGTCCACCATGATGGTTTTCCTTGGTTTGCAGTGGATACTTGATCTCCTGGCCAAGTCCCTTTCCCTTTCCCTTTCCCTGCAGCTACTGATTGAATTGAAGAAAGCTTTGCTCCCACTGCTCTCTGGTCCTTCCTCTAGCCTGACTCACTTTGGTCATAACAAGGAATATCAAGCAGAAGTCTATTGAAATAAAATGTGCATGAAAAGATAAGAACCTAGGTTTGGATGAAAGAGGTAGGAATGGAAAGGGGTGAACAGGTACAAGGAATCATTAGAGCAAATATCAGCAGCACATAGTGGAAAAGAATAAAAAAATGACTGACGTTCTGAGTCTAGGTGACTAGAAAGATGAGAATATTAGTAATACTAATATTAGTATTAGATAGAATATAGATATTAGATAGAAAGTCATAAGGAAATATTAGATAGAAAGTCATAAGCAAGTGCTAGCTTGGGGGGAGGGGGGTTCTGGGATGAGATGGGAAGAGTGGGGTGAGTTTTTATTTTAAACATATTGATTTTAAGGTGATAGTGAGCTACCTACGTGTAAATAATGAACAGTAAGGAAGAAATAAGACTCTGGAAGTCAGGAAAGTGTTGAGAATGGAGATACAAATGTGGGAATCATCCATATGCCTTGAGATTTATGAGCTGCTGAGAAAATTACTGTAAGAAAAAATAAAATGCATCATTGCTGGAGCAAACATCTGCTGTCATGCACATAAAGAAGACAAGTTAACAAATGGTACAACTGACCAGAGTTCACTAGGAAAGGAATTTAAAGGTCATCCAGTGACAAGATCAGAGACCATAGATTTAAAATTGAAAGGGACTCCAGAGACTATCAAGTCCAACCCACCCATATTATATGTGAAAAAACTAAAACAGAGTTTAGTGACTTGTCCAGGGTCACTGCTAGTAAGAGTCTGAGGAGGGATTTGAACCTAGGACTTTCTGACTCCAAGTCCAGTGCCCCAAGGTGACTTGCTGTAACAGCAAGTACTTTAGTATACCCAGGATGGCCGCTAGCACAGGTTCTTTGATCTGCTTTTCTAAAGGAAAGCAACTCAAAAAGTGTTAACAATCTTACTTTAGTCAATCAAACGTATATCATTTACCTAGTTCAGGGGAAAAAGTGAGCACCCTGAACTTCAGAGAATACAAACAGAAGTTACAAGAGAAAATAGCACATTTCATCAGACAGGGCTTCTATCTGTCTGACCATTACATACATACCTAGTTAGTCAACAGAGAGAAAAGCATCAGCATCTGGGTTTCCAAAGCTGGAGGGTTCATTGACTGTCCAGAGTCTCATCTGGCCAAATCACAGAACTCTTCCTCAGGTGAGCCCCAAAGCAAAACCTTGCCTCAGAAGTATGTATAGCCTTCTCCAGGGTCAGAGAACATCACAGCCCTAAGGACCCTTGACTGCAAAGTAACAAAAGTTGTGCCTTCCTGAAAAACAAGCCTCCCACCACAGGCTCCAGGTGAGCACATGCAGCCTATTAGGGAACAAAGTATATTTTCAAATCAGGGAAGATCCTCAAGTTCAACTTAGTCTTATTAAGGGGCAGGGAAGGTCTTGAAATTTCTATTACTATTACACTTGCCCAAGACACAATAGGGAGTAGAGGCAGGATTTGAACACAAGAGCCACCAGCTCTAATTCCAATGCTCTTGTTACCACACCATGCTTCCAATGATTAATTATTTGAGATGCAGAATCATTTCAAGATAGAATCATAATTTAGAGGAATGAGCAATAAACCCCAAATCAGGAGATCTGGGTTCTATTCTTTTTTTCCATCACTGGGATTTGGGGAGAAGTCTGTTTTCCTCTACATATTTCCCTTCCATCCTCACTCAAATGTGAACACTAATATCTTCCAGGCTTGCCTGCAGCATTGTTATGAGCATCAGATGACATGATGGATGTGTTTGAACTTTGACAAAAATAAAGTTTCCCATAAAAGGAAGCCACTGGCTTGGTTTATTCTGAAAATTACCAAAAGATGCCATGACTAGACCCTGGAGATATAATGAAATGACTCCCAGCAAATGCACTTTAGTGGTGACAAAGCAGATGGTTTACCTGACAGCCCCATATAAAAGTATGAGTGCTTCAAGAAAAGAATGATGGTCCTGAAGGCAGCATGTACAAGGTGCTTGTTTAGAAGGACTAATTCTTCTCCCAGGGACTTGTTTTTTATTCCCTCTTCCCCACCCCCTCACGCCATGCACACTCTTTGAGAAGGTACTTTTGTTAATAGCTAGAGTTCTCTAGAATTTACTTCCTCCAATTACATATGAAGGAAACTGCCAATATAGAATAAAGACTAGCAGCCACCCTCACCTCCAAGTTTCAACCCAAATACTGCCACCCCACTAAGGTCAGAGTGTAAGTCAGATGGCCATGCTTTAAGTGTGGAAATCCATAACTTGTTTAGACGTTGTTATTTTACATTTCAGCCCATGACAATTCCCAGACTGGTTGTTACCTAGCAGTTTTCCCTTGTTGCTGAGGAGACCCTGCTCCCACCTAAAACATTTCAGAAATGGCAGAGACTGGTTTTTGACTGATTTTTTCCCCTCTCTTTATGACTACCTCACCTGTTTTAAGTGTTCATGAGAAGAGTTTTGGAAATGTCACCAAAAAAAATCCTCTTTGTCTTCTACAATTTAATATTTTTTTCACAAAATATAAGAGCTACAAGGGGCTCCAACAGACATTTTGTAAAATTCCTTATTTAAAACTAAGGAAACTGAGGCCCAAAGAAGTTGACTTACCCAAAGACACACAACTAGTCCAAGGCAAATATTGTATGGGCCAGGGGTGGGGGGACCTGTGGTCTCCAGGATACATGTGTCCTTCTAGGTCTTCAAGTGAGGCCCTTTGATTAAATCTAAACTTCTCAGAACAAATCCCCTTAATGAAAGGATTTCTTCCATAAAACTTGGATACTCAAGGACCTAGAAACCCATATGTGGTCTCAAGGCTGCAGATTCCTCACCCCTGCCCTTCTATATGAAGTTGTCTACTTATATTGTCCAGGCCAACAAGGTCTGCACTACTTTTATAGCAAAAATTTAACTGAATTTTGGACCACATTAGACTACCTATGCTCATTCCTTGTGTAATGGGAATGGGAATTTGAAGATCTTCCTGGCCCCTAATAGGCTGAATGTAATCACATGGAGCCTGTGGTGGAAGGAGCTTGTTGAAGGGTAGAGCAGAGCCCAGAGGAAGGTGGGAGTCAAAGTAGTTAGAGCTGGAGGGAGAAGAGGATGCAACCAGGCAGACAACCAGGCTTGTGAGTAAATTTTTTTTTGTGAAAAGGCTAAAGGATGGTATGACTTCATACTGTGTTATGGCTTATTATCTTCTTTGCTACTATGATGGATTTGACTTTCTGGTGTTGAGATTTGGTTTTCTGGTGTCTGAATAAATGTTTTGCTTCTGTCTTCAGTATGGAGAGTCTATTATATTTTGCAATTGAGCACTATACCAGCATATTCACAGTCCCCCTCAGCACTGTGAAAATTCCCACTTATGCTCTCACACGCAGGCATGCATACAAACACACACACACACACACACATACTTTTTACTGATGGATGAAAATCTGCCATTAGAGCTTCAGTGTGATATCATAAATAGAGCACTGAATTTGGAGTTAGGAAGGCTTAGGTTCAAATCCCTTCTAGGGAATTTATGTTTTGACTGTGAGTAAAACAACCATATGATATTCTACTAGAATTGTCATATGACTATAAGACACAGAACCTACAGTCTCCAAAGAATTGAAAAAGAATATCAACCATGGAGCAGAAGGGAAATTCAAGGTGCAGCATATAAATGAGGAACATGAAGAAGGATAGGAGTAAAAAGTGTGAGGAAAATATATGATGGAAAAAGAAGACAATTGGGTTTGTGGTGAGGCTAAGGATGAGAGGTGACATATTAGAATGTAGGCTTCTTCAGGGCAGAGATTGTTGCGTTTGGGGTTTGAGGGTGTTGGGGTTTTCATGGGTTTTCATTTTGTCTTGTTTCTTTTGTTATTGCTGTTGCTGTTGTTGTTTTTTTTTGGGAGGGGGGGAATATTTCCAGAGCTCAGCACAATGCCTGGCACATAGTAAATTAATTGATTGATTGAGATCACCAATTTATTTGAGCATTCAAGAAACACTAGATGAGTCACTTGACCTTTCTGAACCTTAGTTTCTTGTTCTGAAAATGGACATGATAATTTCACCAATCTCATAGCACTGATGTAGAGATCAAATGAGAGAATAATTTAAAGTGCTTAAATTTTAAAGCTTTGTATAAATGTCAAGTACTATTCATTTCCTGGTGTCAAGGCATTGTCCTTACATAAAGGCAATTATATCTTTTTCCTGCTTTACTAATGTCAATTCATCCTT
This sequence comes from Petaurus breviceps papuanus, assembly GCF_028583685.1. Lineage (NCBI taxonomy): Eukaryota > Metazoa > Chordata > Mammalia > Diprotodontia > Petauridae > Petaurus > Petaurus breviceps. The sequence continues at coordinate 1,546,519 of NW_027187325.1, read as the reverse complement.
TATTTCCTTCAGTGTGTTAATTATCAAAGCTTACATGTCTCGGGATATTTCCAGTTTAACATTGGAGGCCATTGTTGATGGTAATTTTTTTTTCCTTCTAGTGTCTCCAATTTATTTAAATAGATAATATTTATTCATCATGCTCAGAGATTATTTTTTCTGTTTATGCATATCTTTGATTATTCATTTTCCATTTTCTGTGAGCAGGTTTTTATTTGAAGTTTTTTTGGTTACTTTTTTTCACAAAGATCATAAAACTTCAAAGTTGTAAGTAAACTTATGATCCATACAATCCAACCAATACCCAAAAGTAATCTTTTCAACAAAGCATCCAACAAGTGTCTAGCAAAGCTTTGCTTAAAGACATCTACTGAGGGAAAAGCCACTACCTCCTGAGGAAGCCCATTCCACTTTTCAGTACCTTTAATTATGACATTTTTTTTCCTATTATGAAGCCTAAATTTGCTTCTTTGCAATTTCCATCCCCTTCTCCTAGTTTTACAGGATAGTACCAAACTGATCAAGTCCACCACCATCAAGTTTCATCCACTTCCTAGTCTTTCAGATTCTTAAAGTCACTTCTCACGTTTCCTCTGAATCTTTTCTAATTTTCAGACCAAATATTCCCTCAGCTGATCTACCATGTGATATGAAACTATGGCCCATCAATGTACTTGCTGCCCTCCTCTGGATGCTCTTCAACTTATCAATTACCTCCTTAAATTTTGTCCCCAGAACTGAAAACATGATTGAAGATGTGGTCTTATCAGAGCAGGGTATTAAATAATCGGCTCTTTTTTTCTCTGCTTCCTTTAGTCTAAAATTACATAAATTTTCTCAGCCCCACTATCATACCACAAACTTGTATAGAATCTGCAATATACTAAAACCCCCAGATCTTCAAACTGCCCTTTCTAGTCATATCTTAATTGTTATACTTTTAAGGTTGATTTTTCAAGCCCAGATGAATGTTTCTCATGTTATTTTAATCAGTTCAATTTTCTATTCTGCCATGATCTTTTTGGAACCTTTGCCATCCTGTGTCTTAGCTATTCGCACACCCTCCCCATCTCTGTTTCATCTGCAAATTGAATAAGCATATAATCTATGCCTTTATCCAAGTCATTTATGAAAATAGTAGCTTAAGGCACAGCACAAAACCCTTAAACAGTCCACTAGAATTCACATCAAACAATTAATTATGACTTTTGGAGCCCAGCCATTCAATTAGCTCTGAATCTATTTCATTGTCCTAACATTTGGCCCACATCTCTCTATCTTTTTCATAGAAGTTCCAGAAATATTTTATCAAGGGTTTTGCAAAAATCAAAGGACGCAATATGAATGGCATTCCTCTGATTTGCCTATTTAGCAACCCCATCAAAAAAGAAAATAAATTTAGTCTACTAAGACCTGTTCTTGATGAAGCCTTACTAGATGACCAACCACATGATAAATCATGCTGCCCACAGCATGAGAACTGATGGACTCAGTACAGATGGAAGATATTTTTTTTTTGCACATGGTTCATGCAGGAATTTGTTTTGATTAATTTATATATTTTATAACATGTTTTGTTTTTCTTGCCCTCTCAAGGGGAAAGGTAAGGGGAAGTGAGAAGGAGAGATTTAGGAACTGAAAAAAAATTTGAAAGGTCTGGTTCTTTATAATTTTCTCCTTTTTCTAAGTATTCACTAACCATATTTTGTTTTGTTTTTTTTAAATAAAACATTCTAGAATGTACCTAGAATTTGAAGTCAAATTCTTGGGCCTAGAGTTTGCTCAATCTATTTTCTCTCTCTCCTGTTTGCCAATGTTATTAACACTGAGATTAGTGGAATAAGCACAGTTATCAGTGTTTCCAGGGTTTTGTTTTTTTTCAGTACCTGAGATATATATATAGTACATACACACACACACACACACACACACACACACACACACACACACACACATATATATATATAATCCATCCTGGGCAGGAGACTTAAATTCAGAAAAAGTGAGTTAATACTCTTTTGTTATCACTTTTCTTGGGTATAAAAATTGACTGCTTATAAAAATAATAACTATATTAACATCTAGTTTGTGTGGTAGTATTAGACATTATTGCTGTGTTCTTTCTAATTCAGTCATACTTTGCAGGAAATAGATAGGGATAGCATCTGTGATTTCATTGGTATAGGTGTGTACACCCCAAAACTGTACAACAGAAATCCTTACCCAAATAATACACAGAGGATTCTCAAGGTAGGAAGCAGAAAAGATGGTTTATTACCATCTCAAGAAAGGGCAAACCCCCCTCTGACAAATAGTCAGGGAGAAGAAGCAATTTACAAAAGGACATGGCAAAGTTGTAAAATCCTAATGGGGAATTCTCCCCCACGCCTTGCTGACCCTTTTCTTCCATTGGCTGGAAGTCAGGTGCACAATCTAAGCACGGCAATCTGCCTTGAGTACTGGGACAAGGAAACAGTAGACCACCCAATGTACATTTGAGAAAGCGCTTCTGTCCTTATTTGGCATATCTTATGCTGAGGTGTCACTGAGGAGAGTTTTGAGTCCTTGTAAATCATGTGGTTTCCGGTGAAGGGGAACTAGGGCCTGTTTCCCATGAAAAGCCTCACTAGATTTTAGAGTGTAGTCTGAGAAGTTTTCATCTCTCTCACTCATAGGAAACTCCTAGAACAGGAAAACCGTGGGGCAAAGGTGGGGAGATGCCTTCTCTGCAACTTCTCATCTCACAGAGTTTCCTGAGAACCTTCAGCATTTAAGTGACTTGCCTCGGGTCCTCTATGTATCGTGAGTATAACTTGTACCTGCCATCTTTCTGCCTTCCAGGGCCTCTGTCCACTGTCACATGACGTCCAAAACTGAAGTAAAAAGACTTGAGAAGCTCTTCTCTTAGTTACTGTGTCCCAGCCACCCTGAGTTGTGGTCAGCTCCCTTCCTCCAGCCCTCCTCTTCCTTCCAGTGCAACTTAAGGAAAGAAAAAACAGAAAACAAAAAAAACCTTTCTTGTCCCTAGTTTTCCTCACCAGCATGAGTTTATTCTGAGATTTAGCAATCATGACTGTGTTTGTACAGTATCATTACACACTTTTGTATTCATTTTCTGCTACCTGCCTTTGTATAGATCTGTTTTAAACTTGTTTATTGGTGAGTGCTCTGTATAGCTACATTAGTCTCTTCAGATAGCTCATGTTTTTCTTCCTCATCGGGACAGTTTTTTTGTATCTTCAGAAATTTATTCTTGAGAGCTTCCCATCCTTCCTCAACTCATTTCACTCATAGAATTTTTGATTAGGACATCCTAGCTATCCTTCCTCTGAAACTCACTGCTCCGTCTCTGTCTCTCTGTCGTCTCTCTCTCTGTCTCTCTCTGTCTCTCTGTCTCCCTCTCTCTGTCTCTCTCTCTCTCTCTCTGTCTCTCTCTGTCTCTGTCTCTCTCTGTCTCTCTCTCTCTCTCTCTGTCTCTCTCTCTCTCTCTGTCTCTGTCTCTCTCTCCTCCCTATGAAGATGCTCAGGAACTAGGCTTTCAAAATTCACTATGCTATCTTACCAGAAACATATTATTAAGCTAATAAAGAGGGACTATAATAAGATCTCATCCATCATGAGCACCATAGTATGAATCAGCATCATTATTGCTAGTATTTATAAAGCATTTTAAGGTTTGCAAACTTTGCACTTTTACAAATATTATTTCATTTGAGTCCCACAACAGCCCTGTGAGGTAGGTGCCAATATTATTTTCATTTTCCAAATGACAAAACAGAGGCTGAGAGGTTGTATGACTTGCCCAGGGTCACATAGATAGTAAGTGTCTAAGGTCAGATTCTGACTCAGGTCCTCCTGACTTTAACCTCCACCATCCCACCCCCAATCTACTTAACTGCCTAGGATTTGATAGTTGAGAAAAAGAAGAGAACATAAGGATGTTGAGACCCTAAAGGTTGAGGGGGGTGAGAAGCTCCTGTGCCTGAGAACAGCTTCAATAAAAATGGGATATGGGAGAAATTAAAACAATGACATAGCATGGTAAAACAGAACAGGGGCTGATCCTGGCACTAGAGGACCTATTAAATCATAGCTTTGTCACTTACTCTCTGTGGTCAAGCAGCTTCAGCTCTCGAGGCTTCAAGGTTCCTCTCTATAAAATGAGAGAATGGGACCAAAGGACCTATAAAGTCACTTGTAGGACTAAATCAATGATTCTAAGTTTTACTTCTTTCATAATTTTTTTTCTATTGCTAGTTTCCAGAAATTGATGAAAATAAATTGGGAAAATCCAGCTGTGTAATAAGAATAATTCACATTTTCATAATGTTTTATGGTTTGCACAGTATTCTCCTAGAATCAACCCTGTTAAGGTTGGATGAATACAATTTTCCCCACTTTACAGATGAAGAAATATTAAAAAGAGAGATAGTGATTTATCCATGGTCACACTGATTATAAATGCCAATGCCAGGATCCAAATCCAGGTCTCCATGACTAGCACTTTTTTCAATTTACTGATTAATCAACATATACTCAAATAAGCATTTCTCACCATTATCCCCACCACATTGCTATAAGCTATAAGCCAGGGGTTCTTAACCATTGTATCAAAGACCCCTTTGGCAGTCTGGTGAAGCCTTGGGACCCCTTTTTGGAATAATGTCTTTAATCATATAAAATAAAATACATAGGATTAATAAGGAAACCAGGAAATAAAGATGTAATTTATTTTTCCTATCCAAAGTCAGAGACTCCTTAAAATCTATCCACAGACTCCTAAGGCATGCATGAACCCCAGATAAAGAATATAGTGTTTTGAGCTTAGAAAAATGCTATACTTTGACATGATAAGTGCAAGGACTATTATGACTATTTTCTAAAAAAAATGATGCTCACAGAGGAGGTTATATGACTCTTTCAAGGTCATACAGCTAGTATATTGCAGACCTAAAACATACTCACCATGCTAAGTCCTGCGGGGCATAAACAAGATATAGCCCCAGCCCTAGGAACCCTAATCTAGTTCATTGTGGAAAATGTGCCACCCAGTGGGTATTCTCTGCTCTTACCCAATGTGCATACAGCTGTTCAATTTACTTCGTCCTTTTGTTTCTACCTGAGGCAGCAACTGTGATTTAACTTATTCCCATCCCTTTGGGTTACACTTTTGTTTTTGCATTTTTACATTTCATCTATGCAGATGGGTTCTCTTTCTGATTTGAAGGTTGCAGCTACCTTAGACTAGTTCTTCTTTTAGGAGCTGAAAAGTCTTTTGCTCCTATTGTTTAATGTTTCCATGAGGACAGATACCTACAGCTCCAGGGCTGAATATCAGAGTATCTGCCCACTGTACTATTTGTTCTTGTCGAGAGAACAAAATCTATTTCATGTTTTATTGTTTTTCATTTTAGCAATGTACAGTAAATCAGCCCAACCCACCTGATATGCCTCAGACTCTCATCATTGCCTGCACTTCTCACAGGCAATCATACACTATCGAACAAACCCTCAAAACGACCTCTGCAAAACGGACAGAATGACCTCCACTGCACACTCTGAGACCCAGGAGCCATAGAAAGTTATAGAACTTGATCAAAATTACCCATCATGCTCTGGGAGGAGCCAAGACTGACCTGGAGAGCTTGTCTGATTTTTCTGGAGATGGGGAAGAGTGGATTAGAGTGATAAATCCTGGACTTGGAGACTGAAGCCTCAATTTGAATAAGTCTTGGCCACTTACTAACTGTATGGCCTGGGGGCAAGTCAGCTGACCTCTCTGGGCCTGGGTTTTCTCTTTTGTAAAATGAGATAATTAGGTTAGATCTTTTCTAAGGTGTCTTTCAGCTCTAGGATTCTGGATCACCTAGTTAGTTTGACCTTGTAAGACTCAGGACTGGCCTCTGGAAACATTGTGACTTACAGAATGTTTGAATTAGAAAAAGACTTTGAGATATTGAATTTAACCTTCTTATTTAACAAAAGAGGAAACTTACTCCAAAGAACCAAAGTGACTGACCCCAAAGCTAGTGGTAGAGCCAATACTGGAATCTAGGTCAGTTAATATCCAGTACAGTGAGCTTTTCACTATTCCTGGTGTAACAGTAACTTCCTTGGCCCACCCTACCTGAAGGTGGGTATGTTATTTCACCCTTTTCTGAGGATTCTTCAGTATTTTTGAGGGGGTTTGGAAGTGACCCCAATGCAATTTGGAGGTGCTCTGTCAATGGCTCTAGCCCCACTGATGATGTTTCCCCAGTTTTAGAGATCTTTTGTGCCCAGGTTCCATTTAAAACCTCACAGTCAGATTACTTTTTACAAAGGAATTTTACTTCAAAGGTATAGCAAGAGCAAACATATCTTAATATATAAGTCCTCCCTTATACCAGTTCAGTCTCTAGGAAGATTAGGTTCAAGGCTTAGCTCAGTTCCTATATAACACAGTCCCACCAAGTTCCAAGTCCAGAGCCCATCTTGGGCTTTTTAAGTCCCAGACACTCTGACTTCTCAAGGCTTCCTTGCTGGTCTGGCAACAACATCTACCCTAGAACCCTGTCTCCTGAGACACTACGGCATAGATTCCACCTCCTACAACCAGAATCCAAAATAGCGAACATTCACTTTGTACTATGTGCCAGATACTGTGCTAAGAGATTTATAATTTTTATTTTATTTGATCCTCACAACAACTCTGAGAGACAGGGGTTACTGTTATTCCCATTTTTACAGATGAGGAAACTTAGGCAAATAGAGATTAAGTAACTTGTCCATGGTCACACAGCTAGTAAATATCTGTGGTCATATTTGAACTCAGGTCTTTGTGCCTGACTCCAGGCCTGGTGTTCTATCCACTGTTCCACTTAATAAAAACAGCTCAAACCCCTAAACCGCTTTTCTGGGCTACTGGTCTAAAAGGCAGGAAGAAGGAAAGTTCACCTAGCTCTTGTTCATTGTGTCCATACTGTGAGTGAACAGGACCCTTACCCTTTCTGGACATAGCTGAAAAGAGAAAGCAACTGTCTCACACAAGACGAAGATTCTTTCAACTAAGCAACAATTCGCAACCATACGGTTTTGTTGCTGTTTTTCATTTGTTTCAGTCATGTCCATTTGTGACCCCATTTGGGGTTTCCTTGGCAAAGGTACTAGAATAATTTTCCATTTCCTTCTCTAGCTCATTTTACAGATAAGGAAACAGAAGCAAAAAGGGTTCAATGACTTGCCCAGAGTCACACAGCTAAATAAGTGTCTGAGGCCACATTTGAACTAAGGAAGATAAGTCTTCCTGATCCAAGGCCAGTGCTCTATCCATTGCACCACCGAGCTGTCCTTAACCCTATGATAGGCAAAGCAGAACGAATGTCTTCTCCCAGAAGTTAATCCCTGGCCTCTCTCATGTGGATACCCCTATGTTAAGTAATTTGCAAGTGTGCCAACTAAAGCCTTGTTATAACAATATTATTGATTTAGAGCAGGAAGGATCTTAGAGGCTGTCCATCTAGACTGGGGGTAGGGAACCCAAAGCCTCGAGGCCATATCTAGGTCCTCCAGTGTGGCCCTTTGACTGAATCCAAACTTCACAGAACAAACCCCTTTAATAAAAGGATTTGTTCTGTAAAACTTGGACTCGGTCAAAAGACAGTACCCAAGGACCTAAGAAGGCCACATGTGACTTTGAGGCCACAGGTTCCCCACCCCTGATCTAGACCAATATCCTCAAGGGCTAGGTGAGTAAAATGTGGCCAAGGGAGGTGAAGTGATTCTCCCAAAGTGGTAAATGGTTGGGACAAGACTGAGAGCCAAAGCATCTGACTCCAAAAATACTCTTATTTCAATGCCTCCATATGCCACCATATTACTTCTCCATCCATCCATTTCCCTGTTCTCTGATCCATCTGGACTTGTACCAGAATCAGTGAGGGAATGTCCTGGCTGCTGCCCTTGGGCTATTATAGCTGTTTCAATATTGGTCAAACACATGTTATAGATCCAACCACAATGGCTGCCACCTGTAACTGGAAGATCCATCTATCTTCAGTTTTCATGCCTGATACCAGATACAAATGATCATTCAGAAGAATACTGCCTGCCTGGATTCAAGTAATGTATAGTTACATGAGCTGTGGGGTAAGGACAAGGGGGAGAGACAAGGGGTACTCTGCCACTGACAAATCACTTCCCCTCCCTGGGCTTCAGTTCCCTCATCCGTAAAATAAGGGGTTTCAGCAGATGACTCCTCAGTTCTTTTCTTACTTTGAATCCTCTAATCCTATATTCATGGGACCTGAAAGAATTCTGAGGAGTCAGAAGCATTATGAGACAGTTTGTCAGGACTGTGCAGAGTCTGGATAGATCTGCCTCCCAGACAGATCCAGAGAGCAGTGTAATGTCATGTGGATCGTTTTTCTTTGATACCCCTGCTGGTGAGTGAGTCAGAACCAGCTGTGTAAAGTAGACAGACAGAAAGGAAGATGAAGTGGAATGCAAATACAACCCTAACCACCTTTCTGACTCCCACACACAAGTTACTGATCACAGTCTCTTAACTGAACTTCACCTTATAAGCTGACATTCCCTGGCAGATTTGCCTCCTAAAATATAACTCTGACTATGTCATTCCTTCACTTTAAACCCTTCAGTGGCTCCCTGGTGCCTACATTATAAAGTCAAAACTCTGTAGCCTGGCACACAAGAGCCTTTACAACCTGGCAGCTAGAGCTTTGACAAGCTCCACTTCCACCAAGGAAGTGAGCCCTCCTGATTCAGCCATACTTGTCTACTCAGGCTATTTCCATCATGGTACATTTGCTGACATCACTTCCCTAGCTAGGAAGGACATCACCCTCTATTCTTTGTTCACCTACACCCCACCTGCTTTTAAAGACTCAGTTCCCAGTCCACCTCCATTATCAATCTTTCCCAGCTGCCCTTCAGCAGTTTCTGAGTGATCCCCTGAATTTCTGTGGTACTTGGTGTTCAAGGTTCACACCAGAGTTGACAGCAGGCAATTGTATACCCTCCACAAGGTTCAAAAGCTGCCCTTTGGGAGGCTAGGTGGCGCAGTGAATAGAGCACCAGCCCTGGAGTCAGGAGGACCTGAGTTCAAATCTGGCCTCAGACACTTAACACAAAAACTAGACATGTGACCTTGGGCAAGTCACGTAAGCCCAATTGCCCCCCAAAAAGAAATGAAAAAAAAAAAGTGGCCCTTCCCCATTCACATCTATTACTGTTCACCAGAGACTCTCAGCCTTCACTATAACGCTCTTGGTAATTTATCACAAAATAAATGCCTACATCTCATGGATAGTGGGATATTCTGATATTAAAATAATATGTGCTTATACTTTTAAAAATTTCTTTTAAAAAATAAATCTTTACATACCCCTTTGTGTTGTATAATAGTTATTATACATAATTATTATATTGTATAATTGCTCTCTCTCTAACTTATCTACCCGAAGTTCCAGCTCTTGTCTCTATCACTTATTTGGGACTGCCTAATATTGTTATTTTTTTTCCTAAATACATATTCCTTGTATTATACCAGGCACAATTCCAGCATAGCATCTTTGCTGATACCAGTCTTCCTGTCTGGAAAGATCTTTCCCCCTGAATTTATTTACCTAAATCTTACCCACCTAATTCCAATCCAGCTGCCATCCAGATGTTGGCACAGTGTGGCATAGGTGCCCTTGGAGTTAGTAAGAGTTTGGTTCAAGTTAGGGCAAGTCACTTGATTTCTCTGAGCCTCAGTTTCCTCATCTGTAAAATGAGGATCCAGGCCAACTCTCTAAGAAGCTAAGTTGCATAATAGGCCCTCATTTTCATTGGTAGAGAATGTTTCTTCACTTGGAGTTTCCTATGCCAATGAAGTCATAGATCTAATCAAAACAAAAACAAATACACATTCCATCTCCCTTCCTATGTCCTAATTATCATGAGAGGATAACTTGTGCAGAGTTAAAATGAATTTTGATGAAACTCATAGTATCATCACCCTGGATCTTTTCACAGTTGCAAACAACTGTCAAAGGTATACAGAGCTGTTTCATTCAAGATGTTACAAATGAGTTGGCAGAGTGGTCAAAATGTGGGACAGTAAAACAAGGAGCTTTTGCCAAAGATCTAATGGGGACATGAGTGTCTCTCACATTCTGAGACGATCTGTGATTAGGGGCTACCTGTATGCCTCCAGGCTGATATTTTCATTAGCTCACTACAGAGAAACAGTCCTATGAGGCAGTCTACTAGAGCCGTGAAGGACCCTGGTGGGTCTCAAATAGGCCTAGGTTTGTGTTCTCCTGTGCTGTGCACATTCCTGGGGAAATATCGTATTCTGGACTGTGCTATAAACTGCCTGAGAACTTAAATAGTTAGAACACTTAAATTTCAACAACAATGATGTCAAAAATTTCAGTGAAAATTGCATTCCTTGGGGCAATTAGGTGGCACAGTGAATAGAACACCTGCCCTGGAGTCAGGAGGACCTGGGTCTCAGACACTTAACACTTGCTAGCTGCATGTGACTTTGGGCAAGTTACTTAACCCCAATTGCCTTGCCTTCCCCGCTCCAAAAAACAAAAAAAAAGACCAAAATTGCATTCCTGGCCTTCCCTATTTTCTCAGGTATGTCTTATCAGTGGTTCTGAGACACTGACAGAACGCTTGTCTACATATGAAAATGTCTTCCACTCTCCCTTTCTCTGCTCTTCTCCATTCTGAAATCCTGTTCTATCCTACAATTTCCTAAATCTCTTATGTCATTGTTGTTGTTCAGTCTTTTCAGTCATGTCTGACTCTCCATCACCCCATATGGGGTTTTCTTGGCAGATACTAGAATGGTTTGCCATTTCCTTCTCTAGTTCATTTTACAAATGAACTGAGTCAAACAAGGTTAAGTGACTTCCTCAGGGTCACAAAACTAGTATGTGTCTGAGACCAGATTTGAATTCAGGAAGATGAGTCTTCCTAACCTCAGGCCTGGCACTCTATTCACTGTACCACCTAGCTGCCCACTACTACAGCATCTCACCAAAGCCTGACCCAAGCCTCAGATATTTCTTTCTACCACCTACCACCCTTCTTACACATATGAAACTCACTTTTCTTAAGGCTTTTCCCCCAAGGGCATCTCTGCCAGCTCTTACATCTGATAAAATCTAATCTAATGTTATGAGTGATCCTGACATAATGTGTTATTCCTTCTAGATAATGTTTGCATTTCCATGGAGTGGGGTGGTGAGGTGGGTGGAGGAGATATTTAATGCCTTCCTCCACTAAAGTCTTACCCCAATGCATCATCATTGTGGGGAGGTGATTCTGTGTTCTCAGAAGTTATGCTAGAAAGGCACAAACTCTGGTAGGTTTCACCAAGCAGGAAAGTATTGTCCAGCAATTAAGTGGTTTATGTGATTTATTCCTTTTATGAGAAAACCAGTCTAACTAATAGTGAAAAAAGCCTTTTTTATATCAGGGTGGCCTCCAAGTTATGAATTCTTTTCCCCATAGCAACTCCTGGAGAACACCTACCAAGATTTTTGCAGATCTAATGATCTGTACCAGTGAAGAAGGGATTATCCACACAGATGAAAACAATCAATAAGTATTTATTAAGCTCCTATTATGTACCAAATGCAGTACTGGGCACTGAGGATACAAATGAAAGCAATGAAACAGTCCCTGCCCTCAAGAGGCCTATCACCGAAAAATCATACATCTTTTAAAGCAATACTTCTTTACCTGGGATCCACAACAGATCCACGAACAGATTTCAGGGCATCTGTCAACATGAAAAAGGAAAAAAAAAATTCTATTTTTATTTAAATATACTTGGTTTCCTTTGTAATTCTTTACATTTTTTTCTATTCATTTAAAAATCTTATTCTGAGAAGAGGTGAATAAATAGAATTCGCCAGACTGTCGGATTAAAAACCTCTATTTTAAAGTGATGAGGTAATTTAATGCTTTAACCCAAAGAAATGACTTAATGGTAGAATTTCAAACACAGCTGTTTGATTGGAAAAAATATTGTTGGGCAAAGACTTTCCTGTTTCTCCTCCAATCCAAGGCTATAATCATCAGCTAACTCTTCCTCTCCCATATCAGTTCAGCCCCATCTTCAGACCCTTTTTTATAAAAACTGCATCAAAACAGTATTTTTAAAATGGATTCAAAATTGGTCTCCTGGAAGGGGAGGATAAAACCATGGTTCCTTGATTAAAAAAAAAAGCCGAGGTGGGGATCCAAAGCCTTGCAATCCACAGCAACTAACAATGACATGAATGAAGCTCTTTTTGGACACGAATGAGAGCTCTTCTTCAAGTTATTTTTAAATGTCTGCTTTCCCCTTAGTTCTTCCTACTCCCACAACTGTGTTTAAAATACACTCTCCTGCCTGGTATTAATGATGACAAAATGACAATGTTTTTATTTTAGTTCCTCAACTCCACATGTGTATTGAAGGCAACTTTCCCTCCCCTGTCTTTCCCTCACTGAGATTTCCTAGGAGTGATTTTTCTGCCTCCATTAAGGACTGGAATAGGGCTAATGAATGGAACTTATAGGACCCCCTTCTGCCAACAGGGTACAAAATTATGATCAGTGTAAGCTATAAACAACTGCTGTGCTCAGTCTTCACCCTGTTCCTGGACCAAGAAGGCTCTGAGAAAATCCAGGGAAAGATTAAGACACCTTGAATGTGTGGCAAGAGATAGTTTATTATTATGCCTATTTTACAGTTGTTGAAACTGAGGACAGCAGAAATGAAGTGATTTACATAGCTAGTAAATGTCTGAGGCTGAATTTGAACTCTGATCTTCCCAGCTCCAAGCCCAACATTCTATCCACGTAGCCATCGACCACCCATACAAAATATTATTCCCACAGCATACTTATAGACTTGTCAGGACATGTATTGCAAAGGAGAAAAGAGGGAGATGGGTGAGGGTCATTTTGCTCACTCCCCCATCCAACCATAGACTTGTCCTTCTGCCCACCTCTACTGCTAACCCAGAACCACATTGAAAACCTTCGCAAGTACTTTACAATTTGAATTAAATGATCATTTGTACATGCACCAGTGGAATCAATACCAGCACACATACATATATTTCCCAATATAGTTACACATATAAGGTGACAGGTGAAATATTTTAAAATAGATAAATGTATTAATGTATAATAAACTTTACAACTTTATACATCTTTAGAAACTTTTGAGGGGCAGCTAGGTGGTGCAGTGAATAGAGCACCAGCCCTGGAGTCTGGAGGACCTGAGTTCAAATCCGACCTCAGACACTTAACACAAATACTAGCCATGTAACCTTGGGCAAGTCACTTAACCCCAACTGCCCTCCAAAAAAGGCAAAAAAAGGAAACTTTAGAACTGTAATGTCCTCCTTTTGCTGCAAGTTCTTGTTTGACATTGAATTCTAAAGATATGTCTATGTGTCTGTGTCTGTGTCTATGTCTATGTATAGTATGTAGAGAGAGAGTGCAAGAGAAAAAGTTTAATTCTTCATCATGAAACCACACTTTTATCACACTAGATATTAGACAAATAGTTAGTTTTTTAAAGTCTGGCTTTGATTATAACACATAGATTTTCTGTGCAATTTAAATCAGATGAGTTCCCAGTCCACTAAAGCATATTTGTCTCTATCTCTTTGGTAAATATCTTAACGTTTCATGACATGGTATACAACTGCATTGCATTATTCCATCTCCTTTTTGAATGTGAGATAAATTAAGAGTTTTTAACTTTTCATTTAAATTATCATTTTTTATGAATGGAATTCTATTTTCTCTTCCTCCTGCTCCATGCCTCATTGAAAAAAAGAAAAAAAAACAATGTAACAAATATGCACATTTGAGCAAAACAAATTTCCTCATTGGCTGTGTTAAATATATATGTACACACACACACACACACACACACACACACACACACATAACACATCTCATTCTGGCCCTGAATCCATTACCTCTCTGTCAGGAAGTTGATAGCAGGCTTCATTACTAATCTTCTAAAATTATGGCTGATCATTACTTTGGTGCTAATTCTTACAGATTTATTGGTTTTGATTAAATCGTTCTCCTGGTTCTGCTTATTTCATGCTTCTCCTGGCTATACATCTTCAAAACATTTTTTCCCTCAAATATTGATTTCATAATATAATTTTTTTCTTCTGGTTCTTTTCACTTCACTTTGTATCAGTCCACACAAGTTTTTTCAAGCTTCTCTGAAATCATCCATTTCCTCTTTTCTTATAGCATGATAATATTCCATTGTATTCATATACCACAATTTGTTCAGCCATTCCCTAAGTGAATGAGGATCTCATTAGTTTCTACTTTATTTGGGGTTTTTTTTGCCACCACAGAAAAAGCTGCTATACATATTTTGTACATATTTTGTGCACGTTTTTCAACTCTTCTATAATTCTGTTTATATTCCTCTGTACATATAAACATATTCTGTGTGTGTATGTATGCAATGTAAATATAGTCACATTTATCAGCGTTCATCATTCTCTAAAGGATGTCAAGGATTCCAGGCTCACTGAAAGTGAAAAAATCTCCAAAACATTGTATTGGGTGGATGTTTTAGAATTCAATGATTTTGTTCAAATCTTATAGGCTCATATGGACTTCTGAAAAGAAACTTGGTAGGACCTTGAATGAAAAAGTGAGTTTCATCAGTAAAAATTACCTTTTTTCCCCAATCTTCAATGCTCCAATCTTTGTATTGTCTTGAGCACAACAAACATATTTTTCTTTACAGCTGTAGTTAGCAGCTATTGGTTTACTGGTCTTCCCACCATTCTCCCAACCCCAAGAAGATTATGTAACATTGTAGAGGAATCAAATAATGCATTAGTTGCCAGCTTCCTCTGAAGTTATTTCCTTATTTATTAGGCTTTTATAACAATAGTTTGTCCAATCTTAGCATCATTTTCATTTTGGACCATGCTTAACTTGCTCTTTTTTGGTGCAACTGATTCTATTTCACTACAGGCTTGAATAATACTTTAAACATTGGACTTTCTCTGTAACCAAAAGCCACTTCAATATCTCTAATAGCCATTGATGTATGCTCTTAAAGATTTACAAGTTTTGCACATTTCTTTCTTGCCAGATCCATTCTTTAAAAATTAGAATTTTTAAATTAGAATTATTGTAAATTATTATAAAAATTATAAATAAAACTTTAAAGTAGAATTAAAAACATAGCAAAAGAGAACAATTAGATATACATGCTTGGCACAAAATACAACACACAAGTGCCAGAGATTAATGTTTGTGACGTGTTTTCCTGTAAACAACCCTGAAGGTAGATCAGGAAAAACCACCTCAATCTGTTTCCATCTGATGAAGGTCAGATATTTTGAGTCAGCCTGGTGTCAGTAGAAACATATATACATGACCACTGCTGTCACAAAATAAAATCATATTAAAATTATTGCTTGTCCAAAATTATTCACATTCCATCCTACATTTACTTATATTTGTATAATTGGAGCTGTTCACAACAACCATTGCCATTCCCATCACAAATTGGAAAATGTGGAAAGAAGTCTAGAATGTTCCAATTTATGCACAAGTGGTATTTGTGTGATGCACCAAAATATCCCTGATTGGGAAATAACCCACAACTTCCATCCCCCCCATCAGCAGAAGCACCATTATTAAGGTTTAACACTGTGGGGTTCTGAAGGCCTGATCTCCATGGTGATAATATTAATAGTGCTGCTGTCTTTTTTTGAGTTATGATGGGATATGAGATATGATGTGTTTCTTCTCAGGATTCCAAATGTCTCAATATCCCTGAAATATGGGAATCCAAATTTTAAATTACAGCCATTTCTTGATTACTTATTATTCTTTTAAGGCCTAATCACACAATCAATCAATCAACTATCAATGGCCACCTACTATATGCACATTTCTGTTATATCTCCTCTGTCTCCAAAAAGACAGAGGAAATATAATTACAATTATTCCTTATACTCATAGGACACTTAAAAATTTACAAAGCATTTTCACATACATTATTTCTTTTGATTTTTTTTTAACAAATGAGCCCATGAGGTAGGCAGTTCACATGTGGAGAACATACAAATATGTGATTTCATTGGCATAAGAAATTCTAGACAAGGAGGGGGGGAGGCGGCTAGGTGACATAGTGAATAGAGCACAGGACTGGAGTCAGGAGGACCTGTGTTCAAATCCAGCCTCAGACACTTATCAGAAAAACTAGCCTTGTGACTTTAGGCAAATCACTTAATCCCAATTGCCCTACCTTCCCCCCTCCAAAAAGCAAAAAAGAAAAAAAGAAAAAAAATACCTCTAGATAAGGAATTTTCCTCTACTAAAACAAATGGATACCTTTTCTGCAATTTACTATCTTAGAGTTTCCTGGAAACAGGAAAAGACTAAGAAATCTGCCCCATGTCATTTAACCAGTATATTTCAAAAGTAGGACTTGAACTCAGGTCTTCATATATTCTGAGAATTCACATATTCTGAGAAGAGCTCTCTATCCACTATGACTTTTAGCCTCTAATTATATTTATTTTAAAATGAAGAAACTGAGTCTTAAAGTAGCAGAATTATTTTGTTAATGTCACCCAGTTGCTTAGGAGCAGAACTGGGGCTAGAAAGTGGGTTTTTGATTTCCTGTTTTACTGTTGGTTTTTTTTCCCTATTATACTACACAAACCCTAAGAAGCTAAATCTTAAGGAGCTAGGATATATCCTCATGATAACAAATAATAGAGCAGAATTAATTTTTACTCTCTAGATTATTAAGGAGAATAAAGTATTCCCTAAGAGAAATTAAATACAGCCTTCAGGGACAAAACAGAGAAATATGAGAATATAAAGAAAATTTGTACCTGGGTCTGGAAGTTAGAGTAAGACAGAGAATAACCTTTGGAATTAGCTACACGAGGCTCTTTCTATAGTGAGGGAAACGGACACATCTCTATAGGAAATAGTTTCTTACTTTTCAAGGAATAGTGATGTGGTGCTATAATCCTGGAATGTTCAGAAGAAGTGGATAGCAGTGGGTCAGTGAATCCTTATTAAAGAGGATGGGTATAAAACAACAGAGAGCCCAACTATCTTCCCAGAGCACCTGCAGGCATACCTTGGAGATATTAAGGATTTGGTTCCACACCACAGCAATAAAGCAAGTCACATTTTTTTGGTTCCCCAGTGCATATAAAAGTTATGTTTACACTATACTGTAGTTTATTAAGTGTGTGATGGTTTTATTTCTAAAAAAAAAATTGCACATACCTTAATTTAAAAATATTTTATAGCTAAAAATAAATACTAATCATCTTCTCTATCTATCTGTCTATCTAGCTATCTAAATCTATCCACACTTAATTATAGATTTTTGAGGGGGAGAGGGAAAAAAGAACAAAGTAAAAAGTACACAGCAGAGAGCAAAAGAAAACTTACAGAGAAGCAAAGAAAAAATGGACAGTGGGCAACACAACGCATAGTATTTGTGACATAGGCTTTCTTCAAAAACTTGTACAAAATATGTACAAAAATGTACAGCAGCTCTTTTTGTGGCGGCAAAAACAACAAACTAGAAACTAATGGGATACTCATTACTTGGGGAATGGCTGAACAAATTGTGGCATATGAATGTGATAGAATATTATTGTGATGCAAGAAAGGAAGAAATGGATGATTTCAAAGAAACTTGAAAAGACTTGTATGGACTGATACAAAGTGAAGTGAAGAGAACCAGAAGAAAAAAATTACATCATGGGGACCATCTACTCTAGTCAGGGATGGTTCTCTTCCCTGTACTTATATTATCAGGACATAACATAGTGCCTGGCACATAGTAGATACTTAATAAATGCTTATTGATTGATTAGTAATCTGGACATCAAGATGATACTCTGCAAAAAGCATGAAAGCTAACAAATTTGTGTCGTGATATATTACCATATGAATCCTCTCTTTCATTCTGCAGTGCACATGACATGTTTTTTCCTTTTCTTATTTTGTATTTGAGCTTTAATATTTAAGTTTAAAATATTTCATTGTCTTTTCTTATTGTGTATTTAAGTTTTAGAAAAATTAAAATAAAAAAAATGCTAATCAGCATCAGAGCCTTCAGTGAGTGAGTCATAATCTTTTTTTGCTGATGGAGGGACTTGTCTCAATGTTGATACTGCTGACTGATCAGGGTGGTTGTTGCTGAAGGTTGGGGAGGCTGCAGCAATTTCTTAAAATAAGACAGCAATGAGATTTGCCACATAGATTGACTCTTTCACAAAAAGATTTCTCTATAGCATGTGATGCTGTTTGATAGAATTTCACACACAGAAAAACTCCTTTCAAAATTGTAATCAATCCTCTCAAACCCTGCTGCTGCTTTATCAGCTAGGTTTATGTAATATTCTTCAAGATTGTTGTGTCTCAGGGAATAAAGAGGCTTGTCTAGGAGACAGAGAGAGACAAGGGAATCGCCAGTCATTGGAGCAATCAGAATATACACATTTATCGATAAAGTTCATAGTTTTATGTGAACCGGTTCATGTCACCCCAAAACAATTACAATGGTAACATCAAAAATCACTGATTCCAGGCATTCAACACTGGGTGGAGTCAAGATGGTGGAGCAGAAACAGGACCTCTGTGGCTCCAGCTTCCAACTTCCGCAATTCATGTAAAAGGGGACTGTGAACAAACTTTGGAGCTGCAGAACCCACAAAATGACACAGAGAAGCTAACCTCCCGCTGAGGACAGCCCGCAGGCTGGCAGCAAGCAGCCAGTGCAGTGCTCTGGGAGCCGAGCCCAGGCCCGGGGAAGCCGGAGGTTTTAGCCCCAGAGCACTCATGACCAACCACTGGCTGGAGGGACTCCAGATAAGCAGCAGCTGTGGCCATTTCCAGATTTATCAACACATAGATACACAGCACAAAGTGAGAGGTCAGTGCAGTATGGACTTTGGGACCAGTACTTGGGAGTGCCTCAGCTTTTGCCCCCAGGGCAAGAAGCCACTGCTGTGCAGCCACTGTCACATGGCACCTTCAGCTCCTGGCCTGCAGACTATAGGGGGACCAAGCACCAGTCTGAGGGGTAATCGCTCTTGCGATTACCTGCTTGGATCTGGGTTGCAATCTAGGGTGGAGGTCCTGGAGTATGTGACCAGCTTGCCAGAGTGTGTAGAGGCTTCAGAGAGGGCACCCAACTAATACATCAGGCAGCTAATAAAACCCGAGCATTTGGAACGAAGCTCCCCTGTCTGGTGGCAAAGTCCTACTGTGGCAAAAAGCCCAGGGGTCAAGTGACTGAGGGGTGACATGACTAGGCAAAGGAAACAAAGCAAACAGAAAAACCCAACATTAGACCCTATTTTGGGGACAAAAAGGAGCAAAGCATGGAATAGGAGGAAGGCAATGAAGTCAGAACTCCTCCACCAAAAGCTTCAAAGGAAAATATGAGCTGGTTACAGGCCATAGAGGACCTTAAGAAGCAGATAACAGAAGTGGAGGAAAAATTGGGAAGAGAAATGAGAACAATGCAAGAAAATTATGAAAGGAGAGTCAATAGCCTGACTGAGGAAAATAACACCTTAAAAAAACAGGCTAATTCAAATGACAAAAGAGGATCAAAAAGGCAATGAGGAGAAGAATGCCTTCAAAAGCCAAATTTGCCAGATGGAAAAAGAATCTCAAAAGCTCAATGAGGAGAACCATTCCCTCAGATTTAGAATGGAGCCAAGGGAGGCTAGAGACTTGATGAGAAATCAAGATGCTGTTAAACAGATCCAAACAAATGAAAGAATATAAGGCAATGTGAAATATCTCATTGGAAAAACCACTGACATGGAAAATAGATCCAGGAGAGATAATTTAAAAATTATTGGACTGCCTGAGAGCCATGACCAAAGTAAGAGCCTGGAAAGCATCCTCCAGGAAGTTCTCAAAGAAAACTGCCCTGATGTTTTAGAACGAGAGGGCAAAATAGAGGTTGAAAGAATCCACCGATCACCTCCTGGAAAAGATCCCAAAAAGAAAACTCCTAGGAATATTATAGCCAGGTTCCAGAATTCCCAGATTAAGAAGAGAATATTACAAGCAGCCAGGAAGAAACAATTTGAATATTGTGGAAACACAATCAGGATAACCCAGGATCTGGCAGCTTCTACACTGAGGCATCGAAAGGCTTGGAATATGATATTCCGGAGGTCAAAGGAGCTGGGATTAAAACCAAGAATCACCTACCCAGCAAAACTGAGTATCATGTTTCAGGGGAAAATATGGTCGAGGACTTTCAAGCATTCTTGCTGAAAAAACCAGAGTTGAATACAAAATTTGATATTCAGATACAAGAAGCAAGAGAAACTTGAGAAGGTAAACAGGGAAAACAAATCAAAAGTCACTTATCAAAGTGGAACTATTAACATTCCTACATGGAAAAACGATCATTGTAACTGATGAAACTTTTCTCAGTCTGAAAATAGTTGAAGGGAATGGAAAGATAGATAGATAGATAGATAGATAGATAGATAGATAGATAGATAGA
>NW_027187325.1:1515138-1525946 GCF_028583685.1 Petaurus breviceps papuanus | reverse complement strand
GATAGATAGATAGATAGATAGATAGATAGATAGATAGATAGATAGATATGTCTATATCGGAGGCTTTATGGATATATGAATACATATGTGAATGTGTGTATATATGTTTACAAGTATTCATAGATAGAGGGCACAGGACCAATTTAATAAGAAGGGATGATACTTAAATGGTGAAATTAAGAGGTGAGAGAGGAATATAGTGAGAGGAGATGGAGAGAGACAGAATAGGGCAAACTATCTCATATAGAAGAGGCAAGGGAAAATGATTACAATGAATGGGAAGAACAGGAAGGCAAAAGGGAATGGATCAACCTTTTTCTCACTTAATTTGGCTCAGGGAGGGAATTAAATACACACTAAATAGGGTATCTCATCCTACAGGAGAGTAGGGGGAAGGGGATGAGAGGGGGGATGATGGAAGGGAGGGCAGGCTGGGAAGGAGGGAAGTTGCAAGCACCCACTTTTGAAAAGGGACGGGATCAAAGTAGAGAATAGAACAAGTGGGAGGTGGGATAGGATGGAGGCAAATATAGTCAGTCTTTTACAATATATCTACTATTTTATTGTTTTGCATTAGCCATACATGTACAACCTATACTGAACTGCTTATCTTCCCAGTAAGGGTGGGTGACAAGGGAGGAAGGGAATGAATCTGGAATTCAGTTTTAAAATGAAATGTTTAAAATTATATATGTATATATATACATATATATATACTATTATTAAAACTATTTTACATGTAATTGGGAAATAAGGTATACAGGCACTGGTGCATAGAGATCCACCATGCCCTACTAGAAAAGTTGATAGGGATATGAGAGAAGATATGGGAGAGAGCAGATTGGAGGAGGGGATATCCTGTGGGACTGCTATTTTGGGGCAGTGGGTAGGGGAAAAACAGAGAAAATTTGTAACTCAAAATCTGGCGGAAAAGAATGATGTAAATCAGAAGTTAATAAAGCATTTGAAAAATGAAAAAAAAAAGATCACTGGTTCCAGATGACCATAAGAGATATAATAATGATGAAAATCTTGAAATATTGTGAGAATTACCAAATGTGACACAGAGATGCTATGTGAGAGCCTGCTATTTGAAAAATGGCACTGATAGACTTGCTTGACAAAGGGTTGCCACAATTTGGGAGGGAAAAATGCAGTGTCTGTGAAGCATAATAAAGTGAAGTACAATAAAATGAGGTATGCCTGTATCTCCCAGCTTAGCCAGCCAGAGGCCACTGCCCACTTCTGGAGATTCATGTAGAGACAAGTGATAATACCATAAGTAACCTGGAAACCGATCGTTTAATCAATAAATACATGAGTAGTCATTAAATACCTACAATGTTCTAGTCACTCTATGAGATTCTGGGGATACAAATACGATGAGTGAAAAAAAATTCCTGTTCACAAGTAACTTATGTTGCTAAGGATTATGAAGACATGGGCACACACACACACACACACACACAAAGACCTCTGGGACACAGGTAGTACTTTCATAATAATTACTGCCATCTTTTGCTTCATTTCTTACCTAGCCATGTCACTGAATGGTTGATGCCTCAGACAAATTGAGACCTGTGAAAGATCTTAACTTAAAATGGCCAAAGTCTTTCACTGCATCTGGTCATCCTGACATATATCTTGCCACTGGACCCAGATGACTCCAGAGGAGAGAATAAGGCTAATGGTTTTTCATAGCCCCACGTCACTTAAATCCAATTCACTGGCAACTCGAAATATCACCCTCCTAAAGTCACTGGTCCTCTTTGAGAATGAAAGACAAATAACTGGTTGAAAACAGTGTATTCAAAAGAGAAAATATTTGGAAAGCCTGGTAATATCTCATCCCACCCCAAAAAATAATTACAAAGTATCTCCCATAGAGACTAGCTACCCCAAATTAAAGGTACTTGGTAGATTGACATCCCCTAAACCCCATAGATCATGAAATCCCATTTATACATTTGTCTTTTGTGGACAAATGATAAAATTGGTCCAAAACAGAGACTTTTAGTGAAATGGTATTGTAAGAAAAACAGTATCAAAATATTTCTCCTGTAGACATGGGGCACACTCCCCCACAAATATGGATGGCATCAGAGAGGGAAAGTGGACCTACATAGGGACTATCTATAGCTAAGGCATACAAGTGGAGGGATATGTTCAAGATTATATGTGACCAAAGAGCATTTGTTGTCATGAAATTTGACCTCTAAAGTATCGTTTAGCCTTAGTAGGATGGGAATCATGTCTAGAACTTTACAAAGGTATACATTATTCAAAAAGAAAAAAAAGTAGACGTGGGGTAACACTCTTCTCTACCCTTTGGCTTCCCTGGCTTCCTTGAGTTCTTTCAAATTTCAGTTAAAAGCCTCCTTTATACAAAAAGCCTTTCCTAAATCCCCTTAATACTATTGCTTTCCCTCTTGATTGTTTCCTATTTATCCATTCTTTATCTGGTCTATACATTTTTTGTTGTTTGTTTGTTTGTTTTCTCTCTTGTGTCCAACTCTTCATCACCCCATTTGGGGTTTTCTTAGCAAAAATGTTGTAGTACTAACTTTTCCCTTTCCTTTTCCAGCAAATTCATGGTTGAGAAAATTAAGGCAAAATTAAGTGACTTGCTCTGGGTAAGTTCTGGAGGCCAGATTTCACACTCAGGTCTTCCTGATTCATACCTCATAGTTATTTGCAAACTGTTTCCCCCATTAGACTGTGAGCTCCTCACAAGCAGAAGAATATTTACCTTTTTGTGTATCCCCAGAACTTAATACAGTGCATGGAACATAGCAAATTTATAATAAAAGCTTATTAACTAACCATAGGGGGCTACACTTCAGGCCCCATAGACACAAGGAGGTTTGAGGTGAGGAAATTGGAAAGCAGATCACAAACCATGATCAACGACATCATGAGACCATTTACTTAGGGATGGTTTCCTTCTCTGTTCTTATATTATCAGAACCTAACATAGTACCTGGTACATAGTATGTACTTAATAAATGCTTGTTGACTGATTAATTAGTTATCTGGGCATCAAGATGTCACTCTGCAAAAAGCATAGCAGCTGACAAATTTGTGTCCTGATTTAATAATAACTTCATCCTTCAAAAAGTGGAAGGAATGACAAGGAAAGATGAACCAAATTCTGACTAATAAGGAAAAAAAAAACCTGGGAGTTAGCATACAAATGACAGAATCTGTGTAGGTAAATTATGAATCCATCATAGATTTTATGATAGAGAAGGCTATAGCAGGTTATAATCTGACATCCAGCATAGATTTGAAATAAACAGATTTCAATGGCTCCAGACAAAGGGATAGACAGAAGCCAGCTATAACCAGCTTCTGAGAGGATTGTTAAATTTTTAGTGTGAATATGGAAATGTTTTACATGATTGCACATGTGTAATCAATATCACATTGCTTACCATCACAAGGAGGGGGGTTATGGAGAGAGGGAAGGATAGAATTTGGAACTCAAAATTTAGAAAAAGAAAGAACCAACATTGTTAAAAATTATTTTTACATGTAATTAGGGGGGAAATGAAATATTATTTTAAAAAACTTAGTGTGAATATTTACACCTCTGAAATTGGAAATTGTTGCAAATCATGCTTGATTTGTCATTTTTTCTTATTACTTAGACTTTACAAAGTGTTAACAATACAGATTAAACTTAAAACTATGTACATTTTTTCCCTTAAAAGCCCTGTTGTGAAACATTTAGCAACACACTACTTATTATTCTATAAACATTTCTTGGGCACAGCAGGAGTGTGGTAGAAGGCTCAGGAAAGAAGTCATCACCACACTGGAGGCATGGTGACTGAGGCTATCAATAATTAATGACAATAATAATACCTGAAATTTCTATAGCACTTTAAGGTTTGCAAAGCACTTAAAATCCATTGGCTCATTTGAGTCTCACAACATCCCTGAAGAGGTGGGATTCAATAGCCTATTATTATAAGGCAAAGTTGACATGAGAGCAATAGGAAATTTTTGAAAACAAAATGTTGACAATACAAGCAAGAATCATTCTGATGAGGACAGAGGAAAGTGGGAGGGTACCTAAAGGAACTAATGTGAATTCACAAAGATAGCACTCAATTTTTTTTAATATGTGTAAATGATGAATGAGAACTAAATGATAATAGTTAAATGGCTCAAAACTAATAGAAAGATTGAAACCAAAGAATCATCATTCATAAAGCTCATTACAAAGGGTCTCTAATGGAGTTCTGCAGTCATTAGAACTTGACCTATCCTTTGCAGTATGTTTATCAATGACTTAAATGAAAGCACAGATGGCATTCTTACCAAATTTCCAGATAACCTGTAGTTTAAAGGGATTGCTAACACACTGAATGACAGGATCAGGATTCAAACAGGTTAAACCAATGGGCAAAACCAAACCAGATTAATTTAATAGGGATAAAAGTAAATTTCTTCATGGGTTCAAAAATTAGATTTACAAATGCAGAACGAAAGAGGAATGGCTTGATAACAGTTTTCAGTGAATGATAGGGGTGGGGTCATGGGAAAAATGTAGGGGGAGGGATACTAGACTTTGCAGCTCAATACAAGTCAACATTGTGACATAGCATGGATGAAGAGGAAGTCATTCTTCTGTTAGGATGTATAAAGTACACCAGTGTCCAAAACAAGGAAAATAGGAGTTCCACTGTATTCTTCCCTGGTCAAGCCTCATATGGAAAAGTATATTTCGTTCAGTGCATCATAGTGTAGGAAAGATATAGAAAGACTGGAGTATGTCCCAAAGACAATAGTCAAGATGGTGAGAGAAATCTGGGTCTGCAGTCAAGAAGATTCAAATTCAAATTCAGCCTTAGACATTTACAGGCTGTGCAACCCTGGGCAAGTCATTTAACCTCCACCTCTCTCAATTTCCTCATTTGTAAGATGGGGATAATAATAGCACCTAGCTCCCCAGGTTGCTGTGAGGATTAAATGAGATAACATGTAAAGAGTTTTATGTACCAAGGCTAGTTATTTTTAATATTATGGACTATTTGTTATATCATATCATCTATGTCTTTTAAGTCCTAATCCTACTCCTCCTCTTAGCATGGTACTGACCATGGGGCCTTGAACACTTTGCCAATGAGTCATGAAAGCTCTGGCTAATCCTACCCATTGGGAAAGGATGTAAGTATGAGCCCTGAAGTAGAGTAGGTGTGTGACTTCCATGGACAAGGCTAGTTACCAAGCTCACTGGCATTCATCACCAGAAGGTTAGACAAAAAGACACAAATTTATTCCATCCATCGTAACTTATAAAGACTGCCAACAAAGGCAGAAAGGAATCATGGTTGGTGTTAATAGAGGAGGTAGTGCAGCCTCAGCCTTTCATCTGCTGAACATATCCTGTCCCCTGAGAAAAGGTTGCTAGGGGACAAGCCAGGTGGCTTCCTCTGTACAGGAGTCTACCACTTCCTGCTGCCACCTCATAGCAGCCTCTGTCTGCAAGTAAGAAGACCTCAGCATGTCCCCTGAGGAAAGGCTGCTAGGGGCCAGGTCTCTGCCGTATGTCCCAAAGCAACAACTACCCTCTATACTAGCACAAAGCATCTTTTATCTTCTGCCAACAGCCCAATCTCCCAATAGAGATTTGAAGAACCTTCGGTGCAGAGAAAAATCCTCCCTTTGACTTAAGCCTTCCATCCTGTGTTATTCCTACCCTTGAGGATAGAGGAGCAGAGCCCTCCACTCAATAATGAACATTCTCGTATCTGCCCTTACCCTTCACATACCCCACATCTCAGATGCTGAACTCCTGTAGATCATTATCCAAACCCTATTACACACCCCCATCTCCTAAGTCCTCATTCTAATTCCCCTCAACACTCCCACATCAAAATTTCATCCTAACTCCAGCCCTTCCATCTTGCTCTCTAGAATGCCTATTCTGAGACAGTCAACTTCACTTCTTCTTAAATCTATTCCTCTCCCCCTCCTTTCATCTACTAGTTCTTACTGAAATATCACTTCCTCTAGATGACACAGTCTCCTTGGCCACCCCTTCTTGTACTGGCTGCACCTTCACTCGTTCTCCTTGGTTCACTGGTCAAGGTGGGAGAGTTGGAATACTTCTTGCTCTCCACTGTCAATTCCAGGTTCTCCCCCTTCCTTCATCAATCTCTTTCTTTGAGGTTCAGGCTATTCATATCCACTGCACAAACAAAATCATGGTAGCCCGCCACCCCCAGGTCACTCTCCTTCCTTCTTTAATGAGTTCAACACCTGGCTCATAATTTTTCTTTCCTTCCCATCTCCTGTCTTCCTATGAAGCAACATCAACATACATATTGATTCTCCCTTAAATAACTTAACCACTTAATTCCTCAACTTACTCACTTCCCACGAACTACTCTTCCACCCCATCTCAGCCACACACAAAGATGATCATATTTTCCCACAAATGTACTACCTTTGTTTTCAAGAATTCTGAAACTCTGGGGTGGCTAGGTGATGCAGTTAATAGAGAACCAGCCCTGGAGTCAGGAGGACCTGAGTTCAAATCTGCCCTCAGACTAAAAAAAGAAAACTATAAAAAAACTAGCCATGTCACCTTGGGCAAGTCACTTAACCCCAAATGCCCTACCTTCTCTCCTCCAAAAAGCAAAAAAAAAAAATTCTGAAACTCTCTTATTCAATGTTAATCTATTGGTTTTTCTTTTTTCCTTCTTCATTCCCTTATGTGTTCCTAGTCTTCTGCATCATGACTTCTTATCCTTTGATTCCTCAATTATCTCCTAGGTAATCTCACCTGTACTAGCCACTCTCTCCTCTTTTCTCCATCTTGACGCTTTGGTAAATAAATTCAACTACATTGTCCTCCTCTCTTGAATACCCTTATCATACCGCCAATTACCCCCAGCCAAGCCTCAGCCTTGGATCACTCCCACCATTCCAAAGATGGACAAAATCGCACAACCATTCTGACTGGGTCCACTAACAAATTTATATCACATAACCTCAAATGGCCCTCACTGCTACTAGACAATTCTACTACACCTCCCTTTTCAATTTACCATCCAACCCGCCACTGTTTTACTCCTCAAACCTCCCATGACTCCTCCTCCCTCTTCTCTCTCAGCTAAGAACCTGGCCCCATGCTTTACAGGAAAGAATTGAAGTCATTCACTATGAAACATCTCCTCTCCCTAACCCTCAGTGGCCTTCTGCCATTATCTCCTCCGCCACCCTTCTCTCACATGATAAAGTGGCCTTACCAAGGCTGACACCCTCGACTTGTTCAAGGTATCCCATTCCGGTCTCCTCCAACAGATTGCCCCCTCTCTCATCCCCACTTATTCACTTGTTTTCAGTCTCTCCTTGCATGTGTCTTATTTGCTACTGCCTTAAACATGCCCATGTCTCCCCATCCTGAACCAAACCCTCACTTAATTCTTCTTCTTTTTTTTCATTTGTTTTGTTTTTTTGGAGGGGAGGGGAAGCAGGGCAATTGGGGTTATGTGACTTGTCCAGGGTCACACAGCTAGTAAGTGTTAAGGGTCTGAGTCCAGATTTGAACTCAGGCCCTCCTAACTCCAGGGCCAGGACTCTATTCACTGTGCCACCTAGCTGCCCCTCACTTGAATCTTCCATCTAGCTATCATCCCATATCTCTTCTCCCCCTTGTAGTTAAACTTGAAAAGTTCACATTTTCTCCTTTCACTCTCATCTTAACTCTTTATCATCTAGCTTTCCATCTTTCCATTTCACCAAAATTGTTCCCTCCGAAGTTATTAATTATCTCTTAATTGCCAAATCCAGTGCCCTTTTCTCAACCCTCATTGCCCTCGACCTCTCTGCATTGACCTTTGGCATTGTTGACCACATTCTCTTTCTTGATGCTCTCTTCCCTCTAGGTATTTGGGACACCATTTTCTCCTTGTTTTCCTTCTACCTATTTGACAACTTCATCTCCGCCTTCTTTGCTGGATCCTCCTCCAGATCACACCCTCTAACCATAGATGTCCCTCAAGCTTCTGTCCTGGGCCCTCTCTTCTTCTTCCTCTATACTACTTTCTTGGTGATCTCATCAGGTCCCATGGATTTAATTACTGTCTCTAGGCTAATGATTCTCAAATCTACCTTTCCTGACCTAGTCTCTCTGCTGAGCTCCTATCTTCTCTCTCCAATTGCCTTTCAGACATCTCAAGCTGAATATCCACTAGATATTTTAAACTCAATACACTAAAACAGATCTCATCATTTTTCCTCCTAAACCCTCCCCATCTCCAATTTTCCCTAATATTGTTGAGGGCAATACTATTCTCCTGCAGTCCCACAACGTAGGAGCCATCCTGAATTCCTCATTATTTCTCACCCCTTATATTTGTTGTGAAGGCCTGCCAATTTTACCTTCATAACATCTCTCTAATACTCTCTCTTCTCTCCTCTGACACTGGAACCATTCTAGTGCAGGCCTTTATCACATCATCATACAACAGTCTGCCTCCCTCACATCTCTCCCAACTCCAATCCATCCTCCATTCAGTCACTAAAATGTTTTTCCTAAAGCACAGATCTGATCATATCTCCTCCCTACCCAACAAACCCCAGTAGCTTTTCATTGTCTCCAGGATCAAATACAAAATTCTGTTTGGTATTCAAAGTCCTTCATAACTTAGCCCTCTTCTAACTTTTCAGTCTTCTTACACTTTACTCCCTGATGAATATTCTTTGTTCCAGTGACACTGACCTCCTGGCTCTTCCATGAATAAGACAACCCAGTTCTCAGCTTCAGGCATTCTCTCTGGCTGTCCCCTATGCCTAGAATGCTTTCCCTCCTCTTAACTGACTATTGACCTCCCTGGCTTTCTTTTCCCATCTTTTACTGGAAGTCTTCCCCAACTCCTAATTCTGGTGCTTTCCCTCTATTATTTCCTATTTATTCTGTATATAGCTTATTTTTTATATATTTGTTTGCATGTTGTCTCTCCCATTAAATTGTAAGCTCCTTGAAGGCAGGGGCTGTCTTATATCCCGAGGCACCTAATACATGTTTACTGATTGATAAACATTGAAGCATTTAAAAAAAAAGGCATCTTATACTTTGGGAGTTATAACACATTGGCAGAAATTAGTTCATCATTTAATCTGATAATGAACCTATTCTCATGAAGAGTAAAGCAGAGGGGCGGCCAGGTGGCTCAGCGAGTAAGAGCACTGGCCCCAGATCCTGGGGATCGAATCCGGGCTCAGATACTTAGCACCACACCCAGAAACACCTGGCCGTGTAACCTTGAGCAAGTTACTTAACCCCAATTGCTTTAAAGAGAGAGAGAGAGAGAGAGAGAGAGAGAGAGAGAGAGAGAGAGAGATGCAGACTCTGAAGGGAGAGATGGATAAGTTTTGAGCAAAAGGAAAAATCTGTCAGGATTATGGTGGTTTGGACCACCAGATGGCAGGGTGAGGGTGGATGGAGCTATTAGTGGGGGATTTGGAGGATGGTGCAACTGAGATTAATAAATGAAGAAAAGAAGAATAAGGATACACTAAAGTTAAACTTTGCCTTCCTCAAATTTCTGTTTTCATTGAACCAGATGTGAAAGATTGACTACCTACCTTTGAATAAAATCTGCCTTTTTAGTCTTAATTTCTACTCCTCCTCTGAATGAATTCTATATTCCAAACAATCTAGACTTTTAAATGTTCCTTGCCCTCTGCTCACCTCTGCCTGTTTAAAGGGCTGTCTTTAAAGACCAGTCTACATTTCACTTCCTCTAAGAAGTTTCCCTAATTCTATCCCACCACCACCACCATCACCCCTCAAATTCAAGTGACCTTTTACTTAGAAATTTCCTAGAGCATTTACTCTAGGTTTAACCAGAAACAACAATAACAATGTGGTCAACCACAACCTGACAGGCCCTGATATCCTTTGTGGGGAGGAGGGTATTTTAGTAAGTAGGTTGGGGGTAATAAAAATATATTTGACAGAGCCAGCTGCCTCATAGCTTATTTCCCAGTTGTTTTCTCTAATCTCACTTTTAGAAGCAGTCAGTCAACAAGCATCTAAGTACCTACTATATGCCAGGCACTTTGCTAAAGACTGAGGATACAAAAAAGGGGGGGAAAGACAGTCCCTGCTCCAAAGACCTTACAGTTTGCAATATACATGACAAAGAAGTCATTAGCACGAACAAGGACCAGGAAAGTATTCTTATAAAAGGTAAAAGTAGACTTGAGTCTTAGGAAGAGAATTCCAAGAATGAAGAAGAGCCAGTGAAAATGCACAAAATTGAGAAATCTGGGATATTTTTGAGGAACAGCAACAAGGGCAGTCTATTTTTTTTTGGTGGGGCAACTGACTTGCCCAAAGTCACATGGCTAGTTAGTGTGTTAAATGTCTGAGGTCGGATTTGAACTCAGGTCCTCCTGACTCCAAAGCTGGTGCTCTATTCACTGTGCCACCTAGCCATCCTTAGCAGGGCAGTCTTAAAGTATCTGAGGAGTTAAGTGTAAGAAGATTGAACAGAAGAGAAGAAGACAGATTCTGAAGGGTTTTAAACAGAGCATTTTATAGTTAATGCTAGAAGTACTAGGGAGCCATTGAAATTTACTGAGACA
Source organism: Petaurus breviceps papuanus (assembly GCF_028583685.1). Lineage (NCBI taxonomy): Eukaryota > Metazoa > Chordata > Mammalia > Diprotodontia > Petauridae > Petaurus > Petaurus breviceps. The sequence goes on along the minus strand of NW_027187325.1, from coordinate 1,515,338 downwards.
GGGAAGAGTGGTAGTAACCTGGTCAGACCTGCACATTAAGAGTAGGGAGAAGGGGAGGCCAGGTGGCTCAGCAAGTAAGAGCACCGACCCCAGTGTCAGGATGACCTGGGGTTCAAATCCGGGCTCAGATACTTAGCACCACACCCAGAAATAACTGGCTGTGTAACCTTGAGCAAGTTACTTAACCCTGATTGCTTTAA
>NW_027187325.1:1492359-1515128 GCF_028583685.1 Petaurus breviceps papuanus | reverse complement strand
ACTGGCTGTGTAACCTTGAGCAAGTTACTTAACCCTGATTGCTTTAAAAAAAAAAAAGAGTAGGGAGAGACTTGAGAAAGGGAGAACAATTAGAAGGCTATTGAAATAGTCCCAATGAGATGATGAGGGTCTGCACCACAGGGGCAGCTGTGTGGATGCAGAGAAGGGGTTGAATAGAAAAGATATGGTAAAGATAGAACTGGCAAGAGTTGGTAATAGAATGAATATGTGAGGTGAGGACAAGTGAGCAGTACAGAATGATACTGAGGGAGGATGGGAGCCTAGGTTCCTGGGAGAATAGTGGCGTCCTCAAAGAGGAACTTGACCTTGATTTTAGTAATGCTTTCCTTTGTTTTCCCTTACTTGTGCTAACCATCTACCACAGAGGCAGGTTGGTTCCTTCCAAAAGCTCACAACAGAACAGTTTTTTACTTCTTGCATTCTGGTTCCCAAAGTCACAAAGTCCAGCTCACTTGTCCCACATTTAAGCCACCAAAAGAGGAAGAGAGAAACCATAAAAAGGCATTTCCTTTCACACAGAGTCACAGAGATCACAGCTGGGGCAGACTGAAGGCAATAGTGTCTTTCTCACATAACTGAGTTTTCCAGATAAAGTTTAACTGTTTAACACATTTAACCTACTTCTTCAGTTTTGCTTTCCATCACTTCCCCTGACAGTCTATGCACACTGTGAGACTCAGCTATTTGTAGTCACCTGAAATAGTTTTCCTTTCTCTGTACCTGTACCAGGCCTTATAAAATGTTTTACACACAACTACCCTTTGGATTTAGAAGTGCAAATATTATTGTGCTTATTTCTCTTATTTCATAACAGAGGCTCAGAAAGGTTAAGGGACTTGCCCAGAGTCATACTGCTAGGATCAGACTCGCAACTCTGCTTAGAGGCAGGAAGGTGGTACAGCAGATAGAATACTGGGCCTGGAGTCAAAAAGATGTGAGTTCAAATTTGGCCTCAGAAACTTACTATCTGTATGGCCCTTCATAAGTCATTTAACTCCTATTTATCTCAGTTTTCTCAACTGTGAAATGGGGATAATAACACCTATCCCACAAGATTGTTGTGAGGACCAAATGAGATCATGTTTGTAAAACTTTCAGCATGGTACCTGGAACATAGTAAGCACAGCATAAATGCTCAATCCTTGTCCCCCCAAGCCCAGAGTTCTTCCCACTACATCACAGGCCTTTCACATAGCAAATATGCAATAACAATTTGAGAAATACCACCCAAAATGGCACAGTAGAAGAGATTAGTATAGTTGGGCTCTCATGTAGAAAATTCACAAGACCAGAACTCAATTGAGAAATCCAAGAATAAAAATCACCAAGCATCTTTTTTTTCCTACCCCAGGTGAACATAGGGAGACAGACAAAGAAGTCTTTGGACACTGGGGATGCTTGAGAGAGGGGGAAAGTGTTGATCTGTGAGCAGCTGCATAGGGCATTCCATCTAAAGAGGGAAGAAGTGAGGGAATGAGGGGAAAAGGGAAGGACAGGAAGAGAGGTAGGAGGAGAACAAGCATTTATTAAGCTCTTACTATGTTTCAGGCACTATGATAAGCCTTAGAGATACAAATACAGCCACTTCTCTCAAGAAGCTTTCATTCTAATAGAGGAAGACAACACACATAAAGGAGCTGGAAAGATGAAGGAAGGTATCCATTGTAATAGTGTGGTTTTGACATCTAGAAATTCAGGGCTAGAGCCAGGAGGAGAATGAACATAGGCTGACCTGGGCTCTTCCCCCAAAATGGAGGCTCCAGGAATATTCACCAGTGGGAGAAGTAGGAATGGGCCTTGTGGAAGAATGTTCCAGGATACACAGACTACAGGTATGAGAGGTCATTCCAGGGCAATTTCAGGAGGCCCTAGGAGCTAAGGAAAATTCCAAGATAAGTCAGCAGTAGAGAAGGCATGGTTTTGAAGCCCAAACAAAATGGAAACCTATAGTTCTATCACTCTGAATCTACAAAGCTTTAGAGTTGAAAAACAGATGGAGTCCAGTAGGCTGAAATAGCAACTGGAAGCAAGCCCCAGTTGTTTTAATCTGACCCAGACTGAGATCAGAAACTTACAGAACTCAGGGTAGGAGAGTATTTCTCAGATTTCCCTGGAACAGATCACTATAGGTACACTGAAAGTTTGAAGGTTCCCCAGGATGAACTATCCCTGAGAATTTAGAAGGTGATGGGGAACCTGTGGCCTTAAGGTCACATGTGGCCTTCTATGTCCTTGGGTGCGGTCTTTTGACTGAGTCCAAGTTTTACAGAACAAATCCTTTATTAAGGGGATTTATTCTGGGAAGTCTAGATTCAAAGGGTCACACCTGAGGACCTAGAAGGCCACATGTGGTCTCAAGGCCACAGGTTCCCCATCTCTGGTTTAGAATAAAACAATACTCAATATCACCCAAAAAAATCAGCAGGAGGACCTAAGAGAACACAAATCAGGACCAAGCAATTGAGAGAATTGTGTGAACCAAACTGACTCCAACTTGTAAAACTGACTCCATTTTGAGACTTAAATTTTATTTTCCTAAAAATCCCACCTGCTTACTAATAGTGGGAATTGAATGACATTTTATTTCACATTCAAGAAAATCAACATGCTCACTCTCCATTCTCCCAATTCCCCAAACTCATACATCCTCCTTCCAGCTTGGAAAATCTAATCTTTCCTCCAATTAGAAATCAAATTACCTAAACTTGCATCCTGGTTTATGTTCTATTAATCATTTGCTTTTAACGTATAAAAATCTTTCTCCCCCTGTATTTCAGGTCCAGTGTCAAGCTGAGGAAGCTTGGTCCCAATTTGCATTGCTTAATAAACTGATATGCTCAGAAGCTCAAACTTTCATTTCCTCCATTATTTCAGATTTCACCCATCACAGTTTTTGGTAAAGTGAGCCAGGTTGAAAGACTTGGACCACTTTGACCAGTTTTCTGAAAAACACACTGAAGCCCTCACCAAGGGGCTTCTTCATGGAAGACTGCCCAGTGGTTAGATTCCTCCCCTTGATTTCAAATTTGTTTGAGCTAAGGTAACTCCCCACATTGTTGAGGAATGTTTCCTGGGAAGTCCCTTTGAGGGAAGAGGTAAGTCTTCACTTAAGTTGGAGAAGAGGGCCCTATGTGTCACAAATAACTATAGTTCATGACCCAGTAGTGGGAGCTATTGGATTATGTAAAATTTGGTTCAAAATACAAGAGATTCAGCTTATAATCTATTTTAGTCTCAATTTGGCACCTCTGATTATTAAGCTAAGATTATTATTATTATTAAATTAAATTAAGATTAGTCTACAATATATAAAAATCGAAACAGGTCTCAAATTTGGCTGGAAGGAAGGACTTACTGCAAATTTTACAGTATTCTACCCCTAAAAGACCATGCCAAGGGCTTATTCCCCAGTCTTTAGGATCTTGTGAGAACCAGAACAAGGGGATGTAAATGCTAGGCTGCTACTTGGAATCTCTCCCTATATTTTGCCCAGGGTTAAAATTTAAAATCCTCAGGGAAAGAGGGTGGGAACTAAGCTATGAACTTGAAAGAAATTGATTTGGCTCTTCAGGTGATTTTTAAAAAGAAAATAAATAAAAAGTGTAAGGAAAGTTGAAAGTTCTATTACAAACCTTTGAAAATGAGTTAATTGAGGGGCAGCCAGGTGGCTCAGCAAGTAAAAGTACCGGCTCCAGTGTCAGGATGACCTGGGGTTCAAATCTGGGCTCAGATACTTAGCACCACACCCAGAAATAACTGGCCATGTAACCTTGAGCAAGTTACTTAACCCTGATTGCTTAAAAAAAAAAAAGAAAGAAAATGAGTTAATTGTTAACTCTAGTCATTCTTTTCAGAAGTGAACTGATCTCAACTCTAATATAAAGTACAAAATCAGGAAGTAAGGCTAAAAGAATAAGAAAATAAACTAAAAAAAAAATAATTTCACCATAAAGAGGTATCATGATAAAAAAGATACTCAAAAATACAAATCCAAAAGAAGAGAATGACTCCTAAATATTTACAAGCAAAGTTTCAAAGTAAAACACATCTGGGGCACAAATTCAACTAAAACTCCTAAAAGGGATAAAGCAAAAAAAAAAAAAATTAATAGCTAAAGAATAACTTTGTAATTGAAATAAGAGCATTAGAGGAGACAACAGGAAAATAAATGAGATTGCTGGGAGAAAAATTCCAAAAAAAGTGAAAGCTATGGAAGACAGAATTGAAAAGAAAATTAACATCTTGGAAAAAGAGATACAAATTCTTCCCCAAGCAAGAGACTCCTTGAAAATTAGAATGTAGGGGCGGCTAGGTGGCACAGTGAATAGAGTACCCGCCCTGGAATCTGGAGGACCTGAGTTAAAATCCAGCTTGAGACACTTAACACAAAACTAGCCATGTGACCTTGGGCAAGTCACTTAACCCCAATTGCCCTACCTTCCCCCCCTCTAAAAAGCAAGAAAATAATTAGAATGTACCAAATAGTAGTCAATGATTCTATAAGGCAACATTAAATATTTTTTAAAAATAGAAAAAATAGAAGTGTAAAGCATCTTAAAGCAAAAACAATTAACCTACGAAACAGATCAAGAAGAGATAATTTAAAAATCATTTGACTTACCCAAAGCCATGACCAAAAAAGGCATCCTAGGCATCATATTTCGACAAATCATAAAAATAACTGTCTAGGTCCCTTAGAATCAGAGGGCAAAGAGAAAATAGAAAGAATCTACCTTCTGAAAGAAATTCCAAAATGAAAACTCAAAGGAACATCATAACCAAAATACAGATCTTCTTAATCAAAGAAAAAATACTGTAGGTAACCAGAAAGAAAGAATTCAGCCCTAAAGAGCTATAGTCAGGATCACACGAGATTTAGCAGCTACCACTATAAAGAAATATAATATTCCAGAAGGCAAAAGGTATAAACTTACAACCAAGAATAACTTACTCAACAAAGCTATGGGAGAAAAAAAAATGTATTGTAAATGAAATAGAGAACTTTCAGGTATTCCTGATGGAAAGACCAGAGCTATGTAGAAACTCTTAAGTGCCAAGCCAGGAGTCAAGGAGACACCTAAGAAGAATATCTCCTAAGTAAAGCAAATTTTACAATGATGGACCTCAGGGTACACTGAGATGGGCAGATTTTTTTTCCTTCACTATAAAACTGAATTATTGCCTTTGGCAAAATGATGCCCCATAGAAGATATTGGTCTATCTGCAGCCTTCTCCTCTATGACCTTCTCTCAGAATTTTGCCACATCTTCTGTAAAGTGTTCTCTGCTCCCTCTCTCTGATTGGATATAATCTACTCCTCCTCTAAAACTCCAGACAAGAGTTCATACTTCTCTTATTGCACTTTTTTACTTCACCTTGTGTTATTGTTTCATACGTCTTTTCCTACCTCACAAATCACAAGTTCCATGAGGCAAGATCTGTGTCTTATTCGTCCCCATATCTTCTGCTGCATCTAGCACAATGCTTTTGGCATAATAGACAATCAAATATTTGTTGAATGGATTCATTAATTCAATTCACTTCCATATCTGTTAGGTACCTACTATGTGCAAACATCAGTGCCGTGCATATAAAGATAGAAAAATAAACCCCAAAACAAAAAAAAAAAACATTCTCTGACCTCAGAGAGCTTATATTCTAGCAGGAAATGTAGAGATACACATAAATAAAGGAAATTTTAACAATTGCTCATTTGAGGACCATACCGTTCATGACTTCTGTCTTACCTTAAATAATCCTAGACTCTGGGGCTTTTTAAATTTTATGTCCTGCTTTTTATAGTATTTTGCTCATCTCTCATTAACAGACCATCAGCTGTCTTTTCTTTTTACTGTCAGTAGGCCAGGCTCTAGCAATTCCCTATTATCTTCCAAAAGGCTACTTTTTATCTCTTGTTGGCTAAGACAGTGTTCTCCAAAATTAAGGATATGTCCTGCTCCCAAGAGATGTATGGAGAGCCAAGTAGTAGTTAAGAAGATTCCTAACATCCCTTTTCCCCCACAGTAACCAGTTGTGGGTCTTGTCTCCAAAACTATCACTCCTATCCTTATCTTCCAACACCTGTAGTTTCTTTTCTCTATAGAAACTCCCAACATTAACACCCATTCACTCCCACCTTCTGGGCCACTTGCTGTTGGCACCGTGGCACAATTAGAACATAATTTGCACCCAGGCACTTACAGAAGCCCCTACACGGGTGCCATTCAGAAACCTTTCACCTTCTCCAGCACACATATGACTAATGACCTCTGCCCCCTAGATCCTCTGATAGCCATAGCAGGCACACCTCAGAATGCGGGCCCTATATTCTGGGGCCATGACTGAGTATAAGTATACCACCACCTCTTTTTATTTTTCATGTGTTACTAGTAGCACAGGATGAACACATATGAATCATGGGTGGGTTTAGATCTGTGTCACATTACATTATTTTCCCTCCCCTCCAAAAAAAAAAATCCTCTTCCAAACTTCACTATTACTATCAAGGACACCCCCATCCTTCTACTCATGTATGTCCATAACCTTGATAGCATCTTTGGTTCCTCATTCTCTTATACTATACACACAGCAATCACCCCAATCCAAGACCTTGTTACCTCATGCCTATAGGTTATGATAGTCTCCCTGGCTCAGACAAGTCTCTCACCTATCCAATCCGTCCTCCACACAGCTGCCAAAATGATTTTCTTAAAGCACAGATCTGATCATGTTGCTCCCCTCTTCAATAAACTCCAATAACTACCTATTGCTTCTTGGATCAAGGTCCTTTGTCTTTATTCCATCCTTTTCTTAATTTCTATTTTGTGTCAGTCCTATAATGTATATAAATATTAGTACAGTTATACATGTATAACATAGACAGATGGATAGACAGAAATATACATGATGAGGGTGAATGTGCTTTTTTTTATAGTGCTGCATAATCAAAAAAGTTTGGAGGTCGCTGTGCCAGGAAACCTAATAACCAAGTCTATTAGAGATGGTGCTAAAGTAGAGATGTTCTGGAATCAGCTCCAATGAGGCTTGAGAAATGCTACAAATCAGGGCCTGATTTATTGTTTTGAGTGTCTAGACCAGGGGTGGGAAAGGCCACAGGTGGCCCTCTAGGTCCTTGGGTTCAGCCTTTTGACTGAGTCCAAGTGTCACAGAACAAGTCCTTTTATTAAGGGGATTTGTTCTGTGAAGCTCTAGACTCTAAAGTTAAGAAAACAATGGAAAAAAAATGTCACTAATACAGATTAAACTTAAAAGTATGGGTGTATGCGTGTGTGCTTGTGTGCATGTGTGCGTGTGTGTACACATATTTGAGAGATGGTTGTTAAACATTTACTAGCATACCCCTAGGCTAAAGTAAGAGGAAACGTTGAGGGAGGACCTGAGGGATGAAACAAATAAAGTTTAGGCTACAGATCTTGTGAAATCTATATAGGGGTTGCTCAGAAGCATTTATACCTTCCTTTCTAGTTCTTAACTCTTTTTTTTTATAGGTCTGCTTGCTAGATAAGTAACTTTCAGATAAGTGAAGTTTTACTGTATATTTGTATACACATGTTCTTAGAGTTCCACTTCAAAGATTAGACAACTAAAAACAAGGTCACAAAGTCCTGACACCAGGAAGAAGGACAAGGTATCTTTGATTCCCCAAACCAAAGCTTTTTCTCATAAAGGTCCAAACCTCTACTCTTTAATAAAACTCCATATCAGAGAGTGTGACTACTTTTATCGAGAAAATAATTTCTAGTCCAAAATTTCCTATGAACCATATGAAAAGTGAGTTGGGAAGAGTTATCTCCTTCCTGGGAGAGTGCAACTAAACTATTGTGTGTGTGTGTGTGTGTGTGTGTGTGTGTGTGTGTGAGAGAGAGAGAGAGAGACAGAGAGAGAGAGAGACAGAGAGAGAGACAGAGAGAGAGAGAGACAGAGAGAGAGAGAGACAGAGAGAGACAGAGAGAGACAGAGAGAGAGACAGAGACAGAGAGAGACAGAGACAGAGAGACAGAGAGAGACAGAGACAGAGAGACAGAGACAGAGAGAGATGTGCAAGTGGGCATGTGAGTTCCAGAGTGAATGTATATTCATAAAAAGAAAAAAAAAAGGTGGGGTAGAAACCCAGTCAGTTAATGTTGAAGAGAAAAGGAAAACAAAAAGAAAAAAAAAACTAACAACCCTGCCTATCTCCAAATTTGAGCCCCTCCCCTCAGCATGTGAGTTGTAAAGAGAATGACACATGTGCTGTTTCCTTTCCCAGTTGTCGAAGGGTCAGGAACCAGACAAGACCAGAGGAGACTTCTCCAGGAGACTCCTGCCTTTTTCTGATCCTTCCAGCTGTTCTGCTCAATCTCCCCAGCCTTCCCTGAGCCAGCAGAGACCAGTGGCCCAAGGCGTTCTGGAGCCTGACAGTTATGAGTAACACAAACAGTACAACAGTCAGTGACGGTGAGTACCTGCTTGTACTGCGTGTTTGTCCTGAGCTGCCTGGAAACAGTTAGAATTGAATGGGGGGAGGAAAGAGGGCCATTCTCAGGCTCCCCAATTCCCGGATGAACCTGACCTGAAGGAGAAGGAAAGAAAACTGGATATAAAGCCAGTGTCTTATCTTTCTTTACTCTTTGAGGAGTAAGGAGAGCCTTAGGAGGGAGAGAATTTGTGAGCTTGGTATAAACTCACTACAGGGGAATACCTTTCAAAACAATATTCTTCTCTTTTCCCCTTTTCAGTCTAAGAACTGAGTTAATTGTGGGAAAGGAAAGGAAACAGACACACTTCTTATTTTTTGTTGTTGGTTCATTTGTTGGGACATTTTTCCTTCCTCTGGGGGAATTAAAACAAAATATGGTTGGGGGGGGGGGAGATTAGTGGAACAGTTGAAGTCTTAAGGCACCAATAATGCTTTTCCTAGAAGCTGCCTGGCTCGATCTGGGCAGGAGCCACAAGCTGGGTATGTGTAACTTGATACTGAAGCTGAAAACTGTCCATATTTAAAAGCATGATACTGTTATCTGTCCCCGCCTCCCCACCCTTGCCCCTGAAGTTTAAGGAGAAAGAAGGAAAAAAGCGGGAGGGAGAGCACAAGAGAGAGATCTTGGGCAAGAACTATTTTTTTTCATAAAATAATAAAAATGCAGACAGTTGGAGAGAGAGTCCAAGTATTTAATAACTGAAGTGAACTTTCTGAGAACTTTTTTTTTCCCAAGCTGCCAAGAGAGCTCTGCTGAAAGTAGGACTGCTGAGCAGTGTTCAAAAGAAACTCCAATAGCCCAACAAGGTATTATGAATGGGCAAAAGAAGCAGCAGTGAGGGTGATACCCTTGACTAGTTGGGGTTTTCTGCAAGTCCGCTGGTGTCTGTTTTCTTTCTCTTTTTAGTTTTGAGTTAGCACATGGTTTGCTAACAGGAAGCCGTATGTGAAAAGATTCATTGTGAGGATACGCAGAAGCCTCTGTGAGCTCTTTCCCACCCACGCCACCCATCTTTTGAAATTACAAACTCACTTTTTTTTTCAATACCTTTTGCCCCCCTTCCCCCTTTTGGGGGCCTTCTCAATTTTGACTTGGTTCAATTGTTATAGTCACCCAGTGTCCCATATTTCACATGGTGCCAGTAGTTAGAGGAGAAAAGCCAAACAGAAAGGATGAGAACTTGGGACTAATATTCTTTAATGTGTGGGTGTCAGAGAGAACCGCTTTTTATAACTAAAGAACATTTGTGTTGTTGTGAGACTTCTGAGTTTTCCACAAGGTCTGGCCCTCCTATGTGTGGCAAGGGAGATGTGGGCAGTTTTTATGGTGGGAGTGGGAGTGGGGGAGGGAACAGAAAAAAATGCATGATACTTCTGATTATTCACATGCAAGTAGTTGTTGATAGAATACAGAGGAAATACTTGTATGTGAGATGCTAATTCCCTGTGTCAAACCAAGACAGGAAGATATTCCTTGGCCAGAACTATTAGAGAGAGGGGTGTGTGTGTGTGTATTTAAGTTTGTGATTTTTTTTCCTTAGAAGTACTTCTTTCTATTGGGGCAGGAGCTCTGATTCTGAAGATGAGAGTAGATCACACACATTTAATGGCCAGAGAATTGAATGTTACAGGCCAGCCTTGCATCCTATTAAACCTCACATTTGATTTATATGACGTTGGGATGCATCTTGCAGGAAAACTGACTGCCTGTCATTCCCCCTGCTAATTCAGGCAGGATGTTTCTATATCCTGTCTTGATTTGCATTACTGAACAGGGAAGAGGTGGGAGGGGGGGGGTGGAGGAAGCAAAGCAGAAGTTTCAAATCCATAGAACCAGTGAGGGCTTCTACAGCCTTCTTGATCCAGCTGTGTTCACAAAGCTAGGACTGGGCCCAGATTCCAGAAGTTATTTTTTTCAAGTGACTCATGTTCAGTAACCTTGAGTCCCCAGCAGCTGAATCAAAGAGGCATTGAAGTTTAGTCAGAGAGGCCAGGTATGGCATTTTTATACATCCCTGTCTTTGACAGGAGCAAAGAGGGTTATGTCAAGCACAACAAAGAAAAGATTTTTGTCATTGCTTAATCCCCCAGAAATATGTCAGATGTTGGAGTCCATTCATGATGTTGAGAAGCCAAAGTGTCCCGTGGTTTACCAGGATTGGGCAACTAGTTTCTGAGTACTTGCAAAATTCACTGGAATGGGAAGGGGAGGGGGTGTTGCTTCAAAGACATTTGGAGAGGGGAGCCCACAGTAATTTGGCCAAGATAGCTAGATTGTTGCTGACGGCAAATTTCAGCCAGAACAAGGGAGCTGTCTGTCTCCAGGAAACTGTCACCAAGAGATTTTATGTGTGCATTAGGGATGGAGGACCAGGAGTACCAGCAGTGAAAGTGTTAGCTTATCCAGAACTTTTTTTTTTCCTCTGAAGAACTCTAAACATTCTGGATTTATTCCTTGGAAGTAAATAGGGAACAGTTTTCATGATACTTTCTAGATGGGTATCAGAGATCATAGAATTTTAGATGAGAAAGGAAACTTTCAGGTCAACTTGAACTTGATTCTGCTGACTTAATAACCTCCCAGCCCCACCCCACCCCCCAAACTGTAAATTGGCATTTATTGTGATTGTAGAAGGGGTTTCAAACAGTGCTCACTTCTATACCTTACACCTAACTGGGAAAATGGCCTACCGGCTGAACTTTTATTATAATGACCAATTTCTAGCCCAGAGAACAAACAATTTAAAAAGATTTCCATCCTTCCACTAGAAAGGTTAAGGACCATGGAAGAAGAATGTTGCATGCATTGTCAAATACAGTGCTTCTGTTACTTTTTTTTTCTTAATTACTTTTATTTGTTACAAGGGAGGGGTCATTTCAGGGAGCTCTACTTGAAAATCACTGAAACGTAAAAACAAAAGATCAATCATATTTATTTTTAATTGACTGCATACGTTCGCTTAACTGTTAGTTATAACTTATTAGTTCTTAAACTTGTGCTTGGCAAGACATGCCATTGCATGTGACGGTTACTTAATAAATATTTGTTGAACCGTATTGAATGTCAAGGATTCTTACGGCACTATTGCAACAAGCACCTAAGTCCTTTCAAAGGTGCTTAGTAACCACTTGCATATCAATTTGTTCTGGTTTGTAAAGCAAATTCTCAAAAAAAAAAACTATATTGGACTCCAACTGCCTACCATATAGTGCCCTTACCCTAGCATTTATGGCCTTCCACAGTCTAACCCCTATCTAATAAGACTATATATTATCCAATAATACCAAGGCTACTTATCCAATAACATCTCCCACAGGGATCTGCCTGCCCTAAACAGGTAGCCCAATGTAGGTATTCATTTCCAAATCTATGTCTTAGACCTTTTTATACTTCCCTGGAATATTTCACCTTTCTAATTACCCAATCCCTACCTAGCTTTTAAGAACTGGATTAAATCCTAACAACACCCCCCCCCATCCCCACCTCCCACAAGTCTTCCTGACCAGTTCACATAGTAACTGTTCTGAGTCTTTGAACTCAGAAAGCAGACCTTTTTGAACTGTTCTAACAGTAAATTCCACCCATGAGGTTTGGTCCCAGGCAGATGGCAAATTTTTTGACAGATTAGTCAGCCAATCAAGCCACTGAAAGAAAGTTGTTATCACAGCTCACTCTCAGGGGATTGTAGAATTTAGATCTGGAAGGCCCCTCAGAAGTCAGATTTCAATATCCTTTTTATAAAGGAAGGAATTGAGGCTTGGAGAGTTTAAGTGACTTACCCAGGGTCACACCAGTAGCAAATATTTGAGTCAGGTTTTGAACTCAGACCAAACTCCAGATTTAGATAAATGAAAACTACAAAACAGCTATCTGATTCTCTCTTAGAAGGCAGTCATGAACTTTCTCTGGGATAATGATCAGTCAACAAGTGGTTTTTTTAATTATTTATAGCATTCTTTTCTTTTTAAATTTTGAGTTTCAAATTCTTTCCCTCCTTCCCACTCCTCCTACCCACTGAGAAAGCAAGCAATATGATATCAATTATACATGAGAAGTCATGCAAAACATATTTCCATATTAGCCATATTACCAAAAATAAGCAAGAAAAAGAAAGCAAGAAAATTACTCTTCAATTTGCACTTGGAGGTCATCAGTTCTCTCTCTGGAGGTAGATAGCATTTTTTCATCATGAGTCCTTTGGAATTGTCTTGGATCATTGTATTGATCAGGGTAGTCAAGTCTTTCACATTTGATCATAATTACAGCATTACTATAAACGATCTCCCAGTTCTTTGCATTTCACTTTGCATCAGTTCATACAAGTCTTGCCATGTTTCTTCTGAAAACATACCTCTCATAATTTCTTTTGGCACAATAGTATTTCATCACAATCATATACTACAACTTGTACAGCCATTCCCTGATTGATGGGCATCCCCTCAATTTCCAATTCTTTGCCACCACAAAAAGAAAGTTAACCAATATTTTTGTACATCTAGGTCCTTTTCCTTTTTCTTCCATCTCTTTGGGATAAAGACCTAATAGTGGCATTGCTGGGTTAAAGTTATGCACAGCTTTATAGCCCTTTGGGCATATTTCCCAGTTGTTCTTTAGAATGGTTGAACCAATTCACTTCTCTACCTGTAGCAGTTCCTTAGTGTACCTATTTGTCCTTATCCACTCCAGTATTTTTCATTTCTGATAAGTGTGAGATTATACCTCAGAGATGTTTTAATTTGACTTTCTCTAATCAATAGTGATTGAGAGCATTTTTTCATGACTATGAATAGCTTTGATTTCTTCTTCTGAAAACTACTTGTTATTGGTTTATGACCTTTGACCATTTATCAATTAGAGAATGGTTCTTATTTTTATGAATTTGACTTAGTTCTATATTCAGTATATATTTGAAAAATGAAGACTTCATTAGAGAAATTTTCTATAAAATGTTTGATATTACTTCTTTTATGAACCTTTTAGCAAAATGTAGCTTCTCTTATCTCTTTTAATTAGGTCTATTTTTTGCTTTTGCTTTGTCTGAGACCATGACTCTTTTTTACTTCAGCTGAAGCATGTTAGATTCTGCTCCAGCCCTTTGTTTTAACTCTGTGTGTGACTTTATTTTTCAAGTGTGTCTTGTAAACAAGATATTTTTGGATTCTGGTTTCTAATCCATTCTGCTATCTACTTCTATTTTATGAGGGAGTTCATCACAGTCACTTCATAGCAATGATTACTGTTCATTTCCATCCATCCCATTATCTTGTTTCTTTCTCTCACTCACCCCCCATCCCCATCCCTCCTCAAAATCTATTTTGCTTCTAACCACTGACTCCCTTAATCTGCCACCACCATTTTATCACACCCCCCCCTTTCTCTTAACCCCTTCCCCTTCTATTTATCTATTGGGTAAATTATGTTTCTATACACAACTAAGTGTGTAAATATATTTTCCCTCTTTGTACTGATGAGAGTGAGGTTGAAGAATTGCCTGCCGCCGCCATCACGCCATTTTCCCTTTCATTGGAAAAGCTCTCTTTTGTACACTTCATTTATATGAAAAAAAATTCTCCATTCTACCTCTCCCTTCCCCATTCTCTTTCTCACCCCTTCATTTTGGGGGGAGATCATTCTAACATAATCAGTTCACACCTATGCCCTCTATTTTTGTAAACTCTTTTTAACTGCCCTAATAATGATAAATTTCCTGGGAGTTACATTTATCATCATCCCTTACAGGAATATAAGCAGTTCAATTTTGAGTCCCTTATGATTATTTTTTCATGTTTACCTTTTTATATTTCTCTTGAATCTTGTATTTGAATGTCAAATTTTCTATTTAGCTCTGATCTTTTCATCAGGAATGTTTTAAGATTCTCTACTTCACTAAATATCCATTTTTTTATCCTGAAGGATTGTACTCAGTTTTCCCTGTATAGGTGACGCTTGGTTGTAATCCTAGCTCCTTTGCCTTTAGGAATATCATATTCCAAATCCTCTGCTCCTTTAGCATGGAAACTGCTAAATCTTGTGTGATCCTGACTGTGGCTGCATGATACTTAAATTGTTTCTTTCTAGCTGCTTTAAATATTTTCTTTTTGACCTAGGAGATCTGGAATCTGGCTATAATATTCCTGGGAGCTTTCATTTTGGGATCTCTTTTAGGAGGTGATTGGTAGATTCTTTCAATTTCTATTTTCCCCTTGGTATCTAAGATATCGGGTTAGTTTTCCTTTATAATTTCTTGAAAAATGTTGTCTACACCCTTCTGTGACTATGGCTTTTAAGTAGTTCGATAATTCCTAAATCATATCTCCTCGATCTATTTTCCAGGTTTTCACATTTTCTTCTATTTTTTCATTCTTTTTACTTTGCTTTATTATTTCTTGATGTCTCATGAAATCATTAGCTCTCACTTGCCCACTTCTGTTTTTTTAGGAATTATTTTCTTCACCAAGATTTTGTACCGCTTTTTCCATTTGGCCAGTTCTACTTTTTAAGGTTATATTTTCTTCAGTAATTTGTGTGCTTCTTTTACCAAGCTGTTAAATCTCTTTTCATAATTTTACTGCATTACTTTTTTGGCAGGGAGGCAATCAGGGTTAAGTGACTTGCCCAGCATTCACATAACTAGTGGGTGTCTGAGGGCAGATTTGAACTCAGGTCCTCTTGACTCCAGGGCTGATTTCTCTATCCACTGTGCCACCTAGCTACCCCTCTACTTTCTTTTCCCAATTTTTTCTTCTTCCATTCTTAATTCTATTTTTTTTTACATCTCCCATGAATTTTTGTTGGGTTGGGGTCCAATTAGCATTTTACTTTGAGGCTTTTTTTGGTGGCTGTTTTAACATTGTTGCCATCTTCTGAGTTTACGTCTTGGTCTTCCCTGACAGCTTTTTATGGCCAAATTCTTTTTGTTGTTGTTGACTCATTTTCCCATACATTTTCCTGACTCTGAACTTTATCTTCAAGTTGAACTCTGTTCACCTTGGCATGGGGAGACACAATCCCATGCTTCAGGCTTTTCATGCTGCTATTTTCTAGTTCTGAGGGTCTGCAAGTTCTTGGTACTTCCAAGGTGGTATGATCCTGATAGGGATGGTCACTGCTGTTCTGGTCTATGCTCTGGTCATTACCAAGGAAGGGCTCCTGGTCCCCCATAGATGTATAGGTTCAAGCTCCTCTTTGCATTGAAACTGTAACCAGGGCCCTAACTCTTTTGTGACTGACCACCAGCACTCCTCTCCACCCTGGAACGCAACCCAGAACTGTATATTGGCAATAGAATTGCCAAATGAGTGCTAGCTGTACCTAGCAGCAGCAAAGAGCCCCCATCTCTTTCTGACGGGTTGTCCAACCTCCTTGCTGTCTCTGAGCTGAGAGCTCCCAAAGTTGTTGCAGCAGCTGTTCTTGCCCTTCCATGTGTGCAGGCTCCAGAAAGACTTCTATCCTGGCGTTTCAGACTTCTCCTGTCAACTTCTTAAGTTTTCTCAGGCTGGAAAAATATTTGACCCTAACTTTTTGTTGATTCTTTCACTCCAAAATTTCATTTGAGGCATTATTTTAAAGTTTTTTGGAGGGCAATGTTGGGAGAATTTAGCTAGGTGGCTACCCCTAATATGCCATCTTATTGCTTCCTTAAAAAGCATTTATTAAGCCAAAAAATTGGAAACTGTGATATCCATCCTTTTGGGAATGGCTAAAAAAGTTGTTCTATGTGATTGTGATGTAATACTTTTGTGCTATAAGAAATGACAGGGGCATCTAGGTGGCACAGTGAATAGAGCACTGGCCCTGGAGTCAGGAGGACCTGAGTTCAAATGTGACCTCAGACACTTGACACACTTACTAGCCGTGTGCCTTTGGGCAAGTCACTTAACCCCAATTGCTCTCTAAAAAGCAAAAAAAAAAAATGACAAGCAGGATGCTCTCAGAAAAAAAAAGACCTGGAAAGACTTATATGAACAGATGCAAAGTGAAATGAGTAAAACCAAGAGAAACCCTGTACACAGTAATAGCAATATTGTAAGATGATCCACTGTGAACTAACTTAGCTAGTCTCAGAAAAACAAGTATCCAAGACAAGAAGGACTTAAGTTAAAAGATGCTGTCCATGGGGAGGCCAGGTAGCACAGCAAGTAAGAGCACCGGCTCCAGTGTTGAGAAAACCTGGAGATCGAATCCCGGGCTCAGACACTTAGCACCCACCCAGAAACACCTGGCCGTGTAACCTTGAGCAAGTTACTTAACCCCAATTGCTTAGGGGTGGCCAGGTGGCTCAGCGAGTAAGAGTACCGGCTCCAGTGTTGGGACGACCTGGAGATCGAATCCCGGGCTCAGACACTCAGCACCACACCCAGAAATAACTGGCCGTGTAACCTTGAGCAAGTTACTTAACCCCAATTGCTTAAAAATAAAAAAAAAATAAAAATAAAAAAAAGATGCTGTCCATCTCCAGGGAAAGAACTGATGAAGGCTGAATGCTGATTGAAGAGACTTTTTCTTCACTTGATTTTTCTTGTTTTTTTTTTTGTCTGTCTTTTCTTTCACAGCATGACTTATATGGCAATGTGCTTTGCAAGACTACAAATGTATAACATATGTCAAATTGCCTTCTTAATGAGAATGGTGGGAGAGAGAATTAGGAACTCAAAATTTGAAAAAAAAAATAAAATTGTTCTTACATGTAATTGGGAAAATAGAATACTCATTTTTTAAAAGACAGTATTTTATAGCTGATCTTAGAGGTAATAAGAAGTCACTGAAGTTTATTGAAGTTGATGTGGTCAGGTGTGTACTTTGTGCTGAATGCAGTGCCCAAGCTTCATTTTCTGGCCCCAACATCAACTCATAGCAAAGGCCTGTGGTTAAGGTGGAGATTCACTTCTTTGCCTCTGCCCTGAGCAATCTTGTAAGTCACTTTCTCTTCATGAAACACATAACACGCACAAAAGCCTCCCCATCCTATCCCAAATACCCAATCTCACAATTCTTGAAAAGAAGATTTTATTTTGATTCTGAAATATATTCCATCTAATTTGACCTCATACCCTTAACACTTACTAGCCAAGTCACTTAACTCCAATTGCCTTGCCTCCCCCCCTCCAAAAAACAAAATAATAATAATAATAATTAAAAAATAAGAATAAAAAACAAAAATGAAAGATGAATAATAACAAGCTCAAGCACCACCATCAAATGAAGCTTTACTTGATCTGACTTCTAGTGTCAAATGTCCCACTACCATCTTGTATGTAACTACCTTGTGTTTGTTTTTAGGCATTCTCTTTATAATTTATTCTCTACCCATTGAGAGTTAAGAAAACTGGGTTCATACAACTCTGCCACTTAGAAGTTATATCGTCCCTTGGCCCTGGTTTTCACATTTATAAAATGGAGATAATTATACTAAAAAATACCAAAATTATAATACTAAATTATACTAAAAAGTAACACTACTGCTACTACATACTCCAAAGAGTTGTTATGGAGAAGGTGTTTTGAAAATTGTAAAGTATTCATACAGAAATTAAGTATTATGGACAAAGGACATGTAGGAGAGAGATCATGTCTCATAGGAAAGCCCAATCTCACTATGGGTCTCATAATATACATCCTAGATTTAGCTGAGCAATAAAAAGCAGGCTTGCTCTCTCTGTCTCTCTGTGTGTCTCTCTCTCTGTCTCCACCTCTATTTGCTTCTCTGTCTCTATTTGTCTCTCTCTGTGTCTTTCCTTGTCTCTGTTTCTCTCTCTTTTTATGTCTGTCTGTCTGTCTTTCTTTTTTGTCTGTCTCTTTTTTTATGTCTGTCTCTGTTTTTTTCTCCCTCTCTCCCTCTCTCTCTCTCTCTCCCTCTCTCTGTCTCTCTGTCTCTCTCTCTCTCCCTCTCTCTCTCTCTCTCTCCCTCTCTCCCTCTCTCTCTCTCTCTCTCTCTCTCTCTCATCTCTACCTCTCTTTGACTCTCCCTGTCTCTATGCTTCTCCCTTTCTGTTTCTCTTTTTCTCTTGAGGGAGATGCTGCTGTTGATTAGCTATGCTTTTATGTTGCTCATATACATAATTTTCTATATCTATAAATATTCACAATCGTGACCTTTTTTTCTTTTTTACTCTTCTTACTCAAGTAGAGCAGTAGCATTGACTGAACTACCCTACATTATATTCAGGCCCCAGAAGCTATACACTTTCTACCCTTTTCACTTCCCCCTATTCCTCACCCCCCCTCTCCCACCACAACCTTGGCCCCTACTCATTGGAGGCTACGTTACCCATTTCAATTAGGTCTTCTTTTGATGACATTATGTACATGAACATCTTAAATAATGGCCATGGTAGAGATGTAACTAAGGGTCGTATAGCTGTGTACTTACTTCTGTGGAACTAGTTTGGAAGGCATGGGGAAATATCCAACTCTCTGCCCTCCCCCTACCTCCTGAGGAAGTCCACCCACATCTTTTGTGAAGCAGCAACTCCAGGGAGCTAAAAGGCTCTATTAAATAGATGTAGAAATAACCAAGAAGACTCTTCTTCTTACCCAGGCTCTACAGTTGTATTTTCTCAGATTCAGCATTGGACTCATATCAGATGGCAGAGACATTGTCTTTACTCTAGGGAAATGACCAGTCAGATGGGAGAGATGCAGTTTTGACCTTGGGGAATCACATGGTCTATTCAGGGAGACATCTCTTATACTCAGGGAGGGAGGACATAACCAGTGCTCTTAGGAAACCTGTGGTCTGATGGGAGAGGTAAAATTCCTCCCCACGATGTCCCTCCCCCATTCCTACCTTAATACTAAAAATTAAAGCTGAAGGAATTAGGTTGATTAGAATCAAGGAAAGAATTAATTTATAAAGGTTTCATAGGAGAGGTAGAGGTGAACATAGAAGGTGGTATATAATCAAAACAGGAAATCAGAGAATGGCAAGCTTTGATGGAGAAGAATGAGGAAGGGATTGTGTGAGGCTGAGAAGTAGGAATGAGTGGGGAATAGTTAGGGAGGCATAGGGGGAGACAAGTTCACTTGGCTGGAGTAAAGCCTCTGAGCTCGATTCCAATCCTGCATTTGTGAGTAATTACCCAGGCTATTTGACTAGTCATTAAATCAATAATCTTCTGAATCCTACTTTCATCATCTGCAAAGTGGGAATAACAATACAGGCTCTTACTAATCACTGAGTTGGAGATGATGAATATGAAAGAATTTTCTGACTTTCAGCCCAGTGTACCTTTGACTATAAAAAAAAAAATTGTGGAGGAGGGTTAAGTAAAAACTGAAACTTTGATTCCTTTCATCTGAATAGAAACTACCCAATGGTGCCCTTGTTTGTTATTGTTTGACTCTTCATGACCTCATTTGGGGTTTTCTTGGCAAAATACTGGAGTGGTTTGCCATTTCCTTCTCCAGATCATTTTATAGATGAGGAAACTAAAGCAGATAGGGTTAAGTGACTTGCCCAGAGTCACACCTCTGTTAAGTGCCTGAGGCCAGATTTGAATGCTGGAAGATGAGGCCCGAATCCAGGGCTGGCACTCTATCTACCGAACACCTAGCTGCCAGGTTCTCTTGTTAGAAACATAATATTGACCTGGATACATCCCGAAGTCTATCCATCATGGCATTTTTATTATTGTGATTCATGAGATCTAAGCATAAAGGGCAGACCCACAAGTAGGTCCAATGGCTGGGTTTGGCTAGTCCTTCCTTTCCTTAGCTGACTTGGTTTGTGATTGGCCTCTGACAGTATATGGAGGATGCAGAGGGAGAGAAAAGGAAGATACTGAAATGACAGAGACTATAGCAATCATTTAGACCAAGTCCCTTGTTTTATAGATGAGAAAACTAAGCCCCTTTGAGAGGTTAAGTGTCTTGCTGTAGGTCACCCAGGTTGTGAATCACAAAAGCTTGGACTGGAACCAAGATCCTCTGATTCCAAATTTAGTGCTAGAGAGTGGCTCATTCTTTCCTTTGAGGAAAGAACATGAAAGAATTGAAGAAGCAGGAATGAGGAAAAAATTAAAACCAAAGCACATATTCTATCCTTAAGAGAGTTGGAGAGGAGGATTATAAAAGGAGCTATGTAAAGAAGGGGAGGAAAAGAACATTGTACTGTCAAGACCATTACTGTCTCATATGGCCTCCCCAGGTATCATTCAATAAAGGGAGAGTATCTATCCGTCTCTAGGAACAATGGCAGGATACAAAAGAAAGAGGCAGCATTGTTACCCTCAAGGAATTTTAAGTCTAGCTGGATAGCAAGGAGATAGAATATATAATATACACATAGGAGATGACACAAGAACACAGCTGTGTATTAATGTTTGAATCCTTTAGATCAGATCCCTTTGACATATATAGTACTTTGTACTTTTCAAAGAATGGTTTTCTCCATTATTTCATTTGGTTCTGTGAGCGAGGCAGACCACAATTACCATTCAGATTTTTTAGGTGAAGAAACTGAGGTCCATAGAATTTAAATGTGGGTGTTTTTTTTTTTTGTTTGAGGTTTGTTTTGTTTTTGTTTTGTTTTTTGCCAAAATTTCTTACCCAGTACATGGCAGAGCCAGCCCTAAAATTTCGGTCTCTTGACTCTTAGTCTAGGACTCATTCCAGCAGAACATAGGGCAGTGATTAGATTAGTGATTGTGGCTAATCAAGGAAGACTTCATAGAGGAAATACTACATTCAGTCAAATTCTGATGGAGGTCTTTGAGCACTGGATCAAAAAGATTAAAGTACCCTAGATGAGAAAAAAATGGAAAGGAAATGCAGAATCTGGGGAGACATTTTAGAGTAAAATATCAACTAAAACAACATGAGGAGATGACAGAACTAACAAAGGACAGAGAAGAGGAAATGACTGGTGGAAAGTTAGACCTGAAAATGCTGTACAGATCTCTTCTTTCTTTGACCCTTGTTTGGGTCACTCCTATCACATTCACAATATAAACCAGGAAGAGGAAGTGCAGCCTGGACTTAATTGTGGTCAATAAGAGAGAGAGAGAGCTGGTGATGGGGAAGTGACAGGAACTTTGAGAGAAATTGACCGTGTCATCTTCAATAAAGGGTCTACCCTCTCTTCCAACGTTAGATTCCTTGATTTATTATATATTTAGGGTAAAGTTTTTTCATCCCATCACATACTTTTTGAACCTAAATCTGTCTTGCAATGAGGAAAACTATTAGCAACTTGAGGTAGTGTATCATGTTTTCAATTTAGAATTCCCAGAGTACCTATACTGGGGCTAGGAGTTTGATAGTTAGTAGGGAGTCAGTAAATACTAATTTAATGGAATGGAACTGAAGGTAAAAGCAGTTTAAAATTCTAAGAGGCCATATCTTCAGTAACCATCTATCATAATTGAACTTTCTCTTCAATATTACATTCCCAGCTACTCTCCCTTCCTTTCTATCACTCTCCTATTTCCTACTTTATTAATTTATTTTTCTGTCTTTCTGTTTCTGCTGCTCATTTTCTGGCTGTTTTCTTTTCATCTGTTCTGGGTTTGTCCTGTGCTTTTTCCCCCATCCAGACTATCTCTGAAGAGTTTCCTCAAGACTCTGGCTCTAGTCCCAGAAGTTAATGAATTTTCATCTTCTAATCCCATCTCTCTAAAATGAAAGAATAGGTCTAGACTATCGCTAAGGTCCATCCCAGCTCTGCTGTCCTATCATGTTATGAATCAACCAGTATTTGTTGAAGATCTAGGTGTTTTGGCTTCTGAGCGGTGACTCTTCCAAAGGAGGACATTTGAAGAGAAGTGCGCTGTGGCCCGCACAGTTTGCTCCACCTCATATGATTGTCCCCTTTTCTGATGTCCTATAGTGCTCCTATTCAATGACACAAATTTTAGAACTTAATAGTTCTGTTTCATGTGTTTTCCTTATCTCTCTCAGAAGACCACAAGCTCTTTGAGGGCAAAGATCATGCTACCTTCTCTCATTAATTCATTTATTTATTAATTCAGTCAGTCAATAAGTATTCATTAAGTAATTACCATGTGCCAGACATTTTGCTATGCACAAGGGATATAAAGAAAGCCACTGTCCCTGCACTCAAGGACCTCACAGTATAGTAGAGGAGATGACATGTAAATAACTGTGTATATAAGATATATAGATATATATATGTAGATATATACACACACAGAAGGAAGGAAGAAAGGAAGGAAGGAAGGAAGGAAGGAAGGAAGGAAGGAAGGAAGGAAGGAAGGAAGGAAAAAAGGAAGGAAGGAAGGAAAGAAGGAAGGAAACAGATAAGCAGTGAGC
>NW_027187325.1:1401376-1491959 GCF_028583685.1 Petaurus breviceps papuanus | reverse complement strand
GGAGGGAAGGAAGGAAGGAAGGAAGGAAGGAAGGAAAGAAGGAAGGAAGGAAGGAAGGAAGGAAGGAAGGAAGGAAGGAAGGAAGGAAGGAAGGAAGGAAAGAAGGAAGGAAGGAAGATGAAAAATAATCTTAGAGGGAAAGCAGTATGGAGGTGGAGATAGGGGAAACAGAAAGGCCTCCTGCAGATTTAAGCTTATTCTTAAAGGAAGCCAGAAACCCTAAGAGGCAGAAGTGAGAAGGAAAAGCATTCTGTCATGGCAGACAACCAGTGAAAAGGCAAAGAATTGGGTGCTGGAGTGTCCAGTCTGAGGGACACCAAGTAAGCCACTGTAACTACATCATTGTACTCAAGGAAAGGAGTAAAGTATAAGACTTAGAAGGGTAGGAATGAGCCAGGTTGTGAAGAGTTCTAAATCTAAATGGAAGATTTCATATATCTAATCCTGGAGGTAATGGGGAGCCATTCAAGTTTATTGAGTAGGAAGGTGACAAGGTCATACCTATGTTTTAGGAAAATCACTTTGGCAGCTGAATGGAGGATGGATTACAATGAGGAGAAATATGGTGCAAGAAGATCATCGTATTAGGGAGAACAATTAGCAAACTGAATAAGAGCTGATGAGGGCTGTTCCAGGCTGATGATGTCCTAGGGTGAGTAGTAGAAAGAAAGGAATTCATGAGAGATGTGAACGTCAAAACAATAAAACATGGCACCAAATGAAACAAGTGGGTGAGTGTGAATGAGGAGCTGAGGAGGAATAAAGGCTATAAACTGTGGAACCCCAAAAGAGGTGGTACCCTCAACCAGAATAAGAAAGTTTGGAGGCAAGGAGGGTTTCTCCTTTGTATTTAGCATGTGATTAGACACATTGTAGATGCTCAATAAATACTTGCCAATTAAAGAATCTTAGAATGTTTAAAATATGTCCTAGGAATCAAGCAATCCAACCTGCTTCTTCAGCAGACAGGCCCAGGAACTGTCTCCTAATTCTAAGTACAGTAGTATTTCTGCCCTTTCATACTGACACTCCAATGAAGAAGACAAAGGACCCAGAGGCAAATAATGTGAGTCTTGCTGTCTGATGCTTAAAAAAAGGACACTTTAGGTTCATCCACTTACATAATCAACCTTCTTCCTTATCATTGCCAAGATTAGAAGTCCTCCTCTCGCCTTCATAGATATTCCTTAACGTGTCTTTTTCGTGACCTATTTTCCTCTCTGTGGTCACTTTAATCATTTTCAACTGACTTCATTTGTACAAAATATTGCGATGAAAATGAAAGGTTAGTGTAGGAGCAACACACAATGTGACTGACCCCAGACCTAACAAGTCCTAGAAATAGCCTTGCCCTTTTTTTTCTTTCTTAGTGATATTGCACTTTTTTTCACAGCTCCTCAAGTCACTTGATCAAGTAGGTAGACCATTCGCCTTCAGGGCTCAGAACCTCCCCTCAGTCTCACCAGGAGCCAAGAGGAGTTAAAGAAAAAAGAGAATATGGGCCTTTTCCATTAGCCACTGGACTGATTGTTACAGGGAAACATTGGTGGAAGCTCAGAAATGATAGTGTTAACAGTAGGTGCAAACAAGATCGTTCTCCTTTCTTTGGACATGGGAACTCCTGCTAGGGTCAGTAACTTGGTTATCACAGTTCCCTAAACCAGGTAAAGCAGTGTCAAAGGTCATCCTTGGAGCATCTGGAAATAATTGGGAAGAGATAGGAAGAAAAGAAAATAAAAAAAAAGATGAGGGAGAGAAAGCAGAAAAGAAAAATTGAAAAGAAAAAGGCATATAATGGGGATAATATGAAACTACTACCTTCTTATATTTTCATATCACTTTATTCTTTCCAAAGCAGTTTCACATCCATTATCTCATTTGGTTCCCACAGGTTTTGTATTATAAAATATCATATACATTTACGTATTTCAAGTGCTTCTCTCACCTCAGAGTCATCAAAATGTCTGAGGCTATAGCATATCAATTTCTTGCAAATTTGATAATCTCACATTTTCTCTTCCCTATAATGTGTTTTGCCCTTCTGGCCAATTCTTTTCCTGACTTTTATACAATAATAGTTTTTTTTAACTTTTCTGCTTTATCAGCATGTATTTATCTATAAGATCATACTTCTTTGTTCTTCTGTTTTCCTCCTTTTATAATATAAACTGATAAACTTTGTCTTAGTAACTGCAGCTTGTCTGATCTTTTCCCCTATTATAATGGCTACAAAAACCTTTTGCTTTCTGAGACCATAGGCATTCTCTTGGGCAGGCGCTTTTTCTCTTACCCAGAAGTCCTGCTTTGTTATCTAATAGATGACTTGGTTTTACTTCTATTTCCTGCATTCTCCAAAAACTTGCAAAAAGCAGCTAGTGTTTTAGTAACATTAGAAGACTCTACTGGGGTGGCCAGGTAGCACAGCCAGTAAGAGCACCAGCTCCAGTGTTGAGAAGACCTGGAGATCGAATCCTGGGCTCAGACACTTAGCACCCACTCAGAAACACCTGGCTGTGTAACCTTGAGCAAGTTACTTAACCCCAATTGCTTAGGGCGGCCAGGTGGCACAGTGAGTAAGAGCACCAGCTCCAGTGTCAGGGATGACCTGGATCAAATCCAGGCTCAGATACTCAGCACCACACCCAGAAATAGCTGGCCATGTAACCTTGAGCAAGTTATTTAAACCTGATTGCTTTAAAAAAAAAAAAAAAAAAGAGAAGACTCTACTTTGTTTCACTGGGGCTGCTCACTTTACTTTTCTTCTGGATGCCACTGAAAATCCTTAAATATCACTAGTTCCATTATTACCAACTAGTTGGAAGACATGGGCTGGAATCCTAGGCCTGGTACTTTATAGGTGTGAATCCTTGGATAGTTACAACTTCTTTAAGGGCCTTAGTTTCCTGTTTTATATCATGAGTTGGGGGAAGGGTTGGAATGGATGAGCTTTAAGGTCCATGCCAACTCTAATATTCTGTAATCCTAAAATCTTTAGGTTTCCCTTTTAATGATTCTTTGCTCCTTATCTTCACTCTGCCATATTCTTAAATGCCATTTTCCGAAATAATCCTTTTTGGTTTTGTTTTTACTTTTTTCTTCACTAGGACTATTTCCTCACCACAACTTTAAGCACGAGAAAGTGAAATTTGAAGTTGGCTCTCCAGTTTTTATTGTTTCCTCCTCCTCAATTATTGTCTAATTTTCCTTCTTAAAGTTGATACCCAGAAACATCAAACTATGGCATAACTCTCCACTAATCATGCCTTGTCATCATTCCTTTAGTGGAAGAATTTTGAGTTCTCTCCTGATTGTCTGCCAATGGGACCATTTAAAACATCACCTTGTCTGAAATAAATATCTGATTGCAGTGAACTAACATAAGGAGTGTTACCATTTCTAAGCTACTTCTGCCAATATGCTCTCACACTCACAGAATGGATCCCTAGAGGGTGGTTGTTACTTTCAGGTTTCGAGGAGGTAGCCTGTTTGTGCCTTCTCCTAACAGTAGAGTCCATAAGCCCCCACCAGAATGCTACCTTCTAATCATCAGATAGTGGACACAATTAGTTCAAAGCAATGGCATTTACTTAAATGGCATGGGAAGAACAGTAACTACAAAATATTTTCCTACAAACCTAGAGTGTACTTTCCCCCAAATACCCTAAGCATTCATAGGAAGGGTGGGCAAAAATGTAAAAGTATTGAGAGACACATGTAAGAAATACATTTGGCCAAGGAAACTTAAACTTCTTATATTATTGGGTCTTGATGGCCTATTCCTCCTCCTCAGTCTTCTCTATAGCTCAACTTTCAATTGCCCCTGCTAGCTCTCTCCAGTCAATTATCAGTTCTCTGCTTCTATAAATCCTCCTCCTTGAAGCAACTTCGATGCTACATCTCTGTATTTGTGTCTGTCTGGAGAGTGTGTGCCTTTGCCTATTGCTACATTCATTGTCCCCTACTGGGCAAGTGTTAGACCCCAAGACCAATTAGGTATAGGAAGAGAGACCTACCCTTCCCCTCACCTTGCTTCCTTTTGGTATGAGTGCAAAGGTAATACTTTGAACCAGGACTTCTCCAAACTGCATTGACTGACTCTAAGCTTGGATATTTAAAGGCCGTCAGGTTCGTGGCTAATCATGCAGAGCATGGCTAATAGGCACAGAGTTTAAGCAGCTTGTCGTACTATATCTACATACCTTATGGATATCAGACATAGGTGTTGAATATAGGTCTTCCTACTCCAGCGCCCACCCTCTCTCTCCATTAAGCCAGGATGTCTCTTAATATACTGAGAACTGTCTCTATCTTGTTATGATGGTCACTGAAAACAATAGCCAAAGGCTATTTTACACTATCCACAAAAGACATAAATAGCTCAAAGGAGGGCATTGGGGGCATTTCATATCTTCCACTTGAACAGGCTCCTCAGTTTTTGAGCCAGATGCCTGCCTTTAAGTCACTTTCTCCTTCATCCTTCCACTGATGCCTTAGCACTTAAATCATCCTCAACATTCTCTTTGTGCCTTTTCTTGATCTCAACATAATGGCACAAAGAATTCCATTATGTAAGTTTCTCCTTTGATGCCATCTTAATTCTGCTCATTTTTATCTCTTAAACAAACACATCACCCCCTCCTTCTCCTTTTTCTTTCACATTATATATCTTTAAATATGCCTTTTTTCTTCGCTTGACCAGCTTTCTTTGACAATCTACACAGATTTTTCTCATTTGTACTCTAATTAATCTCTTCACCTTTTTTTTAATCTATGCTCTGTATTAAATTCCTATCCAGCAGAAAACATCCATTTTTTTTCTGAAGCCTTTGGCTTTACTCCCTCCCTTGAGAGCTTTCTTTATCATATTTTTAATGTGTCTCACAACTCTCCAACATCTTGAAAGGAAAGTAGGACTAACCTTCCTTTGATCATCTCTCTTATCATATTTTTAATTTCTTCCTTTTCTAAAAGGAATTTGCTCATCCCTTAAATACCTCTGCCAACATTTTTGGCTTTTGAGAAATTAATTCCAGCTGTTACTAGGGCCTGGTCGAAAAGATAGGTCACAACTTCTATTCATTTATGTGCATAAATCCTGTCAACTCTAAAGACCCACTCCTATATATATATATATGTATATATTTATATATATATATGTATGTGTGTGTATGTATGTATACATTCCAGACTATCAGCATGTGTATTTAAATAATTCTAAATAATAATAAATAAAATAATCTAAATAGACTGACTTCGATATTTGACCTTCATAGGTCACTTTTTGATTACTTCTGACCTATCAGCATTTCCCAAGATATCTGAAATCACTCCCAGGTATCACAGGTGTGCACAAAAAGGATGATGTATCCTTAAAACATCCCCATTTATCACTTATTACAGGGAATTGGGGATGGAGCACAAATCACAAATTTCAACTTTTCCACTTTTAAACAACATTTATAGCTATGTAGTGGGACTTTGAGACAGAATTCTCTGTCCATGTAGAGAAGTATTTGGAGTCTAACTAAATGGGTTCCTGGCAGATGTAGTTTGAGGTCGATAGTGCTGTCTTCTTACCACTTATAAAGAGGTTTAGGCATTCTTGTAGGAGCAATGCTCAGGAAAGAAGATGAAGATTTTGACCTAAGAAATTCAGGAGCCCCACTCAGCAGCCTCATTGGGAGGGCAGAAAGAAGTTATATATAAGGTGCCGAATATGGGTGAAATGAGTGATGTGCATGCTGGATTCCCACCAGAGCAGCTAGTGCCTTCATTTTCTGGGGAAGATGGGACCACTGTGACCAGAGCATGGGGAGAGATGAATTTCTGGAGAATTTTTCTCCTTTTGACTCTTCCTTTTCATCTGAGAGGATAGATTACATCTGAGAGTTTTCTGTTACTTAAAGATATTTTCTGGAAATTTTTTTTTGGAGGGCAATTGGGGTTAAGTAACTTGCCCAAGGTTACACGACTAGTTTTTTTGTGTGGGTATTAAGTGTCTGAGGCTGCCCTTTACTCACCTAGCCGCCCTGGAAATTTTAAGTAAAATTAAGGCAGATCTATTTGACATAAAGATCCATCTTAATTGCTTTCCAGCTATGTGTTTTTCTATATGCAAACAGAAAGATTTGCAACAGTATTTTTGTGTTGTCATAGAGTAGGTAGAGTGGTGGGTGTAGAGTCAGGAAGACTCCTCTTTCTGAGTTCAAATCTGGCCTCAGACACTTATTAGCTATGAGATCCTGAGCAAATCCCTGTTTGCCTCAGTCCCTCATTTATGAAATGAGCCAAAGAAGAAAGTGGCAAACCACTCTAGTATCTCTGCCTAGAAAACCCCAAATAGTCTCACAAAGAGTCGGATACAACCGAAATGACGAAACAACAACATAGAGAAATACAGAAAAACGACCAAGCTTTAAACCCTAATACAAAAGTTCTTCTGGGTGGAAGCTGAGTTAAGTGGAGGAAATATTCTGACAAACTTTTCGAAAGACAGAGCTAAAATGGGTCCTTTTTGTTTTCTTTGCTCTCTGCCAAAGGCAAGTCAAAACACTAATTTTGTTTACTTGGGCAAGGCCAGGTTGTTGGGTCATCTTTCTTCATTTATTCTTTCCCCACTCTCCTCATGTATGTAAAAAGGAAAAAAAAAAGACCTTGTGGTGGGATGGAGTTAAGGGCAGTGGTTAAGGAGTGGGAATTGTCTGTCAGAAAGAGGAAAGGTGTGGCTAGACCTATCACCTTCTGCACTTTTTTTTTTGTTTTCTTCTCTGCATTTTGAAAAATGTTATATTGATATTTTAAAATATTTAACATTACCCACTAATGTACCACCACTGTCCCTCCAAATTGAGGTCTCTGGCTCTCATAAAATCATAGATCTAAAGGGTAAGGGGAGCTAGGAAGCTATCTAGTCCAACTTTCTCATTTTATAGGTAAGGAAAAAGACACCCTTGAAGAAGAAGTGATTTACCCAAGGGATTCACTCACACAGGGAGTGAGCATGAGCAGTGGACCTTGAGTCCAGTTCCTCTGGGTCCACTGCCAGTGTTCTTTGCATCGTATCATATATTCTTCCCCTGGAGTTCTCAATCATCAGTGCCATGTTTTCTTATTCCTATTCAGTTTTACTTCTTATACTACAATTAAACCCACTCCCTCTTCTCTCAAAGCCTCAACGACTTTCTCTCTAGCCTTCAACATTTTCTCTGTACTATAGATTCACATTTTAGGTTGTGTTTTATACTGTTTGTATTCTTTTGTTTAGTCTTTATAAGTTTCCTTTGAATTCTATTTTCTCCTCTTCTACCTGATCCCATGGCACTTCCCCAATTCTCTCCTTGCACACAAACTATTTGGATTAAATTATCTTCCTTTCCCTTGTGGTCTTCTCCTTGTTACATAATAGAAAAGAACAGGCAAATCACAAGACTGTCTTCTTTTTTTTCATTTCATTTCATCCTCTGTTTTCATTGTTTTGTTTTTTGTTCCCCCTTTCCCTTATGGTGCCTCAGATCTTGAGCCTTTCCCCCCTTCCTGCTTCCCTAGTTTGCATTTGCATCTGTTAGTTCCTCTGAACAATCACCTGGCCCATGTTAAGGGGGAAAAAATCTGAGCACAGGTCATCCAAACTCACACAGCTCTCAGCCTGACTTTCCATTCTCCATCAGGTTCTATATAGCTTGTTCTGTCATTGCCATAAGCATCATCTTCTTTCTCCTTTCCCCATTCTGTCATCTTGTTTGAATTCTTGTGATATCTACAGCAATTTACTCATCTTCCTCCTCTCCTGAGGTGACTATGTTAACTTCTTCCCAGCATGTGCACCTGCCCCTCCCCCACCTCTCCCCATCTGTCTTTCTCTTTCTGACTCTCTCTCTCTCTCTCTCTCTCTCTCTCTCTCTCTCTCTCTCTCTCATATTTCTGTCTCTGTTTCTCACTGTCTATCTCTTTGTCTCCCTCTCCTCTCTGTCTATCTGTTTTATCTGCTGGCTTATCCCTCACAAAAGTTCTGTGAGGTAGCTAGAGTAGGGATTATTTTCTACAGTTAACAGGAGAGAATCATAGGATTATAAATATATAGCTGAAAAAGACCTTAGAATCTATCTAGTTTCACACACACACACACACACACACACACACACACACACAAACTTTACAGAAGAGAAACCTGAGACCCAGAGATGTTTATTGATTTGCCCAAGACCACACAGGCTCCACATGGCAGATCTGGGAAACTCCCATCCAGGAAGATACATAAACGATTTAGATCTTCTTACACGTAGTTAGCTTCTAAAGCCACAAGTTCCTTGACTAGAAACCTATGCAAGAGATCTTGCCTTCAGCCTCAGGACCAACATCTTTCACTCTTACTGAAACTTTCCTTGATTCCTGATCTCTACCCCAAGGCTTTGAGCCTCCTGGAGCTTCTGGTCCCTTCTCCTGATCACTTCCCTGAGTTTAAAGATATGCCACATCTAAATAACCCTCATTAGCCTTCTTTTGCCACCAGCTCTTGGCATCCATCCCCAGAATCCACTTCCCTGTTTTGCTTTTAGCTTTTACCTCCTTGTCTTCATTTGGTCCATATCATAAGATTATTTTTTCCAAGGTTACTTACAATGGAAAATAGAATATACAATTTCAGAAATAATAACCAAGATAAAGTAACTAAAAGTACGGATAAAAGAAATCCACCTGGTAGCCCTAAACTTCTTAAGCTACTCTTGCTATAGCCCTCAGGACCGATCTAGGTTTATCCTGTTTCTCTCTAAGCTAGGAACATCCGGCTAGATTTTGACAAAACAGTGATGACATTTTGATCTACTAGGTCAACCTAGGACCACTTTGGTGGCTGACTACCTGGAATCTTTGGATCTAGTTCACTCATCCATTTTTCTAATCTCAGACACACTTGTAGCTATTCATGAAGCATCCTGTTGTCATGGTGGGGTTTTAGTACTCAATCTATCGTACTATAAGATAATTTAGATTTCCTTTCCCTATATGACCAATATGCATGCCAAGGTACCCCCCAAAAACACAAACATGGACATTATCAAGGGTTCTAATTACCTTAAAAGTAAGAATAATTCAACTGAATATACAGGTAACACCTAAAGTTCCTAAGAGATAACCCTAGAGAGAATAAGTGAATTACACAAAAGCTTGCATAGCCAACCAGTAACAAATATTGGAAGTAGAATTCAAGTCTTTTGACTCTAAGTCCCATATTCTTTTCCCTTGGACAATGTTACTGTATAAAATCATACATACATTGAAATGTTATAGTATCTTCACATTTACTTCAGTTTGTGAGTTTCTGTTTCACTAATAATTTGTAATTTTTTTTTTGCTAAACCCTTAATATTTAACATCAGTACAACAAAACTTGCTTAGTGACTATTTACATTCAAATTAATTTTGATGCAAAGTATGATAATATTATTTTATTTGCTCCTTCTATATTCCCATCAGAACTCTGTCCATTAATTCTCATTATATGTTTAACATGTAGACCATTCTTGCAACTCGACTGTTTTTAATTTCCCTTTTTTTTCACAAAATTCTTTTTGAATTTCTCTCACCTGTAAAGTGATAGAATGGGCTCTAAATATCCAGAGCTTCCTTTCCCAATTCCTTATCTCTCTTATATCCCTTAGGTCACCTATGAACTTACCTTAGCCTTTAGGATTTCCTAGTGATTTCTCAGATACCTTGACCAAATGAGTGCAATTTTTCACAAACTATGCCTTTTATCTTAACTCAACAACAAAGTATTTGAACTAAGGTTAATTCCAAGGGGATGTAGTGTTATAATACACTCTAGACTCGTTTCATCAGCTTCTGAGTATTCTCTGCAATGCATCATGCATTCGGGTCAATGAAGTTAAACTACAAAGTCTTTTTGGAACAATCACTGCCTAACTAGTGCTATGCTAGATTTTTGTGGGGAAAACAAAAGAAGCAAAGAATAGGGAACTTGCCCTGGAGGGACATTTAGGATCTTTCTAGATTTAGATCTAGAAGGTATCTTATTATATAGTACAGTTTCTTCATTTTATAGAAGAATAAGTTCCAGAAAGGTAAAGTATTTTGCCAATGGTCTTTTAGCAACTAAACCAGAGTGCTTTCCACTGAAACTTTCCCATTGTCACTACCCTGCTATACTCTTAGCAGCAGGACTTTTGTGACTTGATCTTCTAGGTCAGATTAGGACCAGTTTGTTGTCTGGCTACCTGGAATCTCTGGATCTAGTTCACTCATCCATTTTTCTGATCTCAGACACACTGGTAGCCATTCAAGAAGCATCCTGGATTTTTGTAACATGTCTTTCTACCTACAATCTTTCTTGATGCCTGAGAGAATATTTTTTTACTCATATATAAATATAATCATCCCATTCCTCTGCTCAAAAATCTTGACAAATTCTTTATTTCTTATTAAAAAAAAAAAGGTCAGACTCTTCTGTTTGTCACTCAAGGCCTTTCTAACTGTACTAGTTCCCTCCTTGTAATCTGCACTCCAACTTCTGAGCTATCTCTGTCCCATGGACATTCACTAAACCTTCACAGTTCTCTGTCTTAAATGGGGCTGCTCCCTATCTTTAGAAGACCCTCTCTCTACCTTTTTATCTGTTGAGCTCATACCCATCTTTTAAAGTCTAACTTAATGACACTTCCTCCAGTAAGCCATTTCTCATCCTCTAGCTGGGAAAGGAAGAAGGAGCATTTCTTAAGCCCTTATGATATATGAGGTACTATGCCATGTGCTGAGTACTTCAGGCAGAAAGCATGACAACTACCATCAAGGAATTTGCTTTCTAATAAAGAAAAAAATATGTGTGTGTCTGTGTACATGTGTATCACACATACACATACATACATATATATGTCAGGGAGGACTCTGATTGATCGGCATGTCCTTTCCAGGAATGGTAGTATTGATTGGATTATTATTCTTAGAGCTAGAGTTGGAAGCAGGGTAGGGCAGTATGTCATGGGGATGACCGGGGAAGTAGTGTTAGGTCTGGGTCTAGTCTGTAAATGGTAAATACTCACAAATTCTAAAAGTCTCAGAGTGAGAGCTTGAGTTGAGGATGAGAGGTAAAAGCTGGCTTCACAAAGAGGCACTTATCAGGTCTATTATGGCTATCTGTGTTTGTAGCATATCTCCCTACTACACTGTAATGTCCTTGAACATTGGATTGAACATCTATCATTTCTACCCTTGTATCTCCCCTCCCACCTAACTCTGGTGAATTCCTAGTAGTTGCTTAATACATTTCTCTTGCTTTTGTTATATGGTACTTAGGAGTCAGGACATAGACCCATGAGACAATTAGAAGATGTTATAAGCTAGTCTGCTGTAAGTACCCACTATGTATATACAACTTTTGATATAGGAGTTCAGGGAGACATCAATCTGAGATGATTCTGGGGAGTCATCAGTGAGGGTTTCATAGAGGAAGTGAGACCCTGAAGAATGGGACTTTGGGAATTGGAGAGGAGAGGGAATTCCCAGCAGAGGCGGGGGAGGGGGGGTTATAAGCAGAGGAACAGATCAAGGAATGTGCACACAAGGCAATAACTAGACATTTCCATGCTTGAGGTTATTCATTTGGGGAGAGGAGAGTATGCAGAGTGAGGGAAGTTTGAACTTCAGTTAATAAGCAGGCCATTTGGTAGCTATTTATTGGTCTGTAGTAGGGACTAATGGGTGTTAAGGTCAGTGCTTATAGTGGGGTTGGCCCCTAGCATATAAGGATTAGAGTTATAATATAGAATGAGAACACGGAGAAGCTGGATCTTGGGG
This sequence comes from Petaurus breviceps papuanus, assembly GCF_028583685.1. Classification (NCBI taxonomy): domain Eukaryota; kingdom Metazoa; phylum Chordata; class Mammalia; order Diprotodontia; family Petauridae; genus Petaurus; species Petaurus breviceps. Next base: position 1,480,148 of record NW_027187325.1, on the reverse strand, counting down.
CAAAGTTAGAGGGCCACAGGTTTGTGGAGGGGAGGATGAGTGAAAACTAGTAAAGACTTGTGTGTATTTGCTCCTCACTCTGTCCTTCCGTCCCTGAAGAGAATTTTACATCTTATGAGCATGCACACTTGTCCTTAGAGGACCTCCCACCCCTTTATTCCTATTGCCACCCTTTTTTCCCAATTCCATTTACATAGTAGTGCCTAATGAAATATTAATAACTTCTCACAATGACCAGTTGTAAACTGGCAGCAGTGTTTTAAAGGCTTCAGTGATTTGTTCCCCACCAACCCCAGTCTTTAAGTGTACACATAGGGCAGACCTTAGGCAGAGGAGGAGTAGGCAGCTACCTACATGGTATGAGTTCTGGGGCCCTATTGAAAAAATCTCTCTCCCACTGTCTTATTCATGCCTGAAATTGCACAGCTAAAGGATCATTCTTTTGGTTTAAGGCTTTGTCCTTTGTCAAAATGCAAATAACATTCCAAATAAATAATAACTTTGATGACATTTCTATATTGCTTTATACTTTGCAAAGTACTTTCGCACACATTGTCTTATTTGGTCCTTTTAACAATGGTTTGATTGAAGTTACCCATTTGACAGCTGAGGATACTAAAGCTCAGAGAAGTAAGATCATAAATCCAGAGCAAAGTTCTTCATCTTTTTTATGTCACGGACCCCTTTTGACAATCCAGTGAAGCTGATGGACCTCTTACCAAAATAATGTTTTCATAATGCAAAAAAATAAAATATATAGGATTACAAAGGAATCCAATTTTATTGAAACCGTTATTGATTTTTTTTTTAATTAACAGATCCTTGGTTAAGAAACTCTTCATCTTGTCGTAGAAACAAAACTTATAAGCAAGAATGTAGGTCCCCTAATTCCAAACACAATCCTACTGAGCCCGCATTACTGTGATCAGCCTATCAGAACAAAGCATGAGATAAAGGAAAGAGTGCAAGTGTTAGGATGAGGCGGAAGATCAAGGTCTGAGTACCACCTCTGTCACTTGCTTAGCTGGGCATCTTTGGGGGAGTTGCTTAATTTATCTGAATCATTTCTCAACTCAAAAATGGGAACAATAATCATTCAGGTAACATGCTTCATGAGGTTATTATGAAAAGAATATTTTGCAAACTTTGAAATTATATATAAATGTGAGCCAATGATTCTTTCATGGAAGGATTAATTGGGGGTGATGATTCTTGGAAGGTGGCCAAGGGACTCAAACACTGGGGTTAGGGGAAGGGATAGAAATGGACAAAGGAGAACTTTATGCACAAGAGATAAGCTTCACATTCTGTCCAAGATCAACCCCCCCCCCCCGTCACCCCATCCCTGAGTCTGCTTCCCTCAAACAAAGGCACATATAGGGTGGTTAAGGTAGAAGACAGTATTAGATAGATTAGAGTGAAAGACAGAGGCAGAGACAGAAACAAAGACTAACTGAAGCAGAGACAGTCAAAGACAGAGAGACAGATGTGAAAATATACATAGATTAAATAGATTATGGCTAGCCTTTTATGGAGCATTTTAAGGTTTGCAAATCTTTTACACCATTTCTTCAAAAGCCAGGGATTATTATAGTAGAGGTTTGATAATTGCTATGGATTGTCTGAAAGCCTGCCCTGCCTCAAGGGATTTTTGTGAGGTTTAAAATGACCCAATAGGTGTGGAATTGGCGTAACTGTCACTGTGTCTTCTTTTCTTCATTGTGCCTACATAATGCCCAAACAGTCTGGAGAGAGAAACTCTATTCCCGGGGCGACTTGAGGCTTCTTGAGTTCTCTTCTTTACCAGCAACAGGCTGGACCCTTTGTCTCTAGGTCCCACTGATTTCTAAAAATGAGTGGGAAATGGTGCCTGAGAGAGGTGGTGTCCAAAAGACATTTAGGGCTCTGAAACATCTCATATTTTTAAAACCTTATATGCCTTTTTAAAAAAGTTTTCATACAAATATTTCATTTCTTTGTAAACCTCAGTAGAATACACAAAATAAAAAATAACCTCACATTTTTATTCCATATAGCATCATAGAATTATAGATTTAGAACTAGAAGGTCCCTTGGAGGTCCAGCCCCTTCTGATGTTCACTTCCATAGTTTTCTTCCAAGCTTAGCATAAATGCCAACTCCTTTGGGAGGCCTTTCCTTCCCCTCTCCAAATTACCTCATATTTATTCTATATATTTTTATATATTCATATATATTCATATATATATCCCGATATAATTTTTATTTTTTAATTATCAAGCATTTATTTTTTCACTCTCTCCAATCCCCTAACCCTTTTATCACATAGACACACAGTTAAGCCAAACAAATCCCCACAATTGTCATGTATTCTGCATATTAACCTATTATCTCTCTGTCGTGTTATCAGTTCTCTTGAATTAGTTTCTCATTTAGTTCATCTAAATTCTTAAGTCTTTTATAATTGTTCACTTTTATAATAATGATGATAAAGGATAAATTGTACTGGTTCTGTTCATTTCATTCCGCATCCGTTCATGAAGGTTTTTCCATGTACTTTTGAAACTGTTCTCCTTCATTTCTTACAGAACAACCTATAAACATTTATTAAGTATGTGTTATGTGCCAGGAATTGCTCTAAGCACTGAGACCACAAAAAGAGGCAAAAGGTAGTCTCTTGCCCTCACCATCTTACAGGGAGCAAAATAGTATTTCATTCCACTCATCTGCCACAATTTGTTCGGCCATTCTCCAGTTCACAGAATATAAGTTCCATGAGGACAGAGACTGTTATATTTTTGTCTTTGTATGCCAAGATCTTCAGACGGTATCTGAACAAAAGTTGTAAAAGCCATAGTTTTTTAAAATAAATATTATCAATATCTTTTATTTCTATTTTATCCTCATTTTAAAATATAGCCTCTCCTCACCAAGGCATTCCAAACAACATAAAATTCTTTAAAGAAAAAGGAGTTTAAAAAAATTAACCGTCTACCAAATCCATATTTATGCAATATCCTGTGCCCATATAATTTCCTATAATAGGGAAGGAAGTTGGAATGCATGATTTCAAATATCCTTTCCATCCATTATCTCAAAACTTACAATTGATTCTCACTTACAGAATCGCAGGACCTCAGAGTTGAAAGAGACTAGGACATCTATTCCAATCCATACCTGGTATATAGTTTTAATAATTTTTACAACATCTCCAACAATTATTTATTCTCCTGAAAACCTCTGATTATGGGGAACTCATCTTCCAAGTCAGATCATTCCACTTTGGAATAGCCTTAACTATTAGGTATTTTTCTTTACCTCAAGCCTAAATCTCCTTTTCATTTTCATTCATTTCTCCTTATTTTGTCCTGAACAATCAAGCAGTTCAAAGCAAATCACCCTTCCAAATGACAGGTCCTCAAATATTTGAAGACAGCTATCATGTCCCACTACTGACTGTTTGCTGTGATTGTTTTCCAAGAATAAATAATCCAGTTTCTTCAAATGTGGCCATTTACTGTCCCCTCACCACCCTTTGGTTAGTGCTCTCGTTATTTTTTAATTGTCATTAATTTACCTTCCCCTCTCTTCACTTCTTATTTACAGGTTAGCAGCTAATGAAATATTAATCACTGCCCCAAGCGACTTAGTTATGTTCCATCCCAAATTCTTACAAAAACAACATCAGTAAAGGATAGGGATACAGGCTGAACCTGGGGTTTCACTGGCTTAGGGAAACCCAGGTAAAGAAGTTCCTTTTACCACTACAAGTAAGCACCTTCTCCATAATGTATATAGTCTTAGAGCTTGGCATGATGGTGCACACCTGTCCTCCCAGATTCCAGCTAGGTTGAGGCTGGCAGATCTCTTGAGCTCAGGAATTCTGAGCTTCTGTGGACAATATCCATCAGATATCTGCACTAAGTTCAGCATTATTATGATCAGCCCAGTGGGGACTTTACCTAAGGAGGAATGATGTGGCCCAGGTCAGAAACAGAGCAAAACTCCCATGCCAATTAGTGGTGGGATAGGGCCTCTACGCTTCCAGCTTTGGCAAGATGGGAATATCTAGTTTTAACAACAACAGCAACGATGAGAATAAAGTTTTGAAAACTTGCCTAGATCCCACAAAGACAATAATTCTACCATGCAATTCATATTTACTAATATCAACACCAGATTATAGTGATTCAGTGGTATATAGTAAGCTTTTAAAAAGTTCTTGTTGATTTATTTAAACACTGGGAGATGAATCCTAATTTTCCAAAGTAATTTCTTTTTAACCCCACTACTCTCTCTCCTCATTATCCCTAAAAAAATCCTTACAATATGCCCTGGGGAACTCCCTCCTATAGTGAACTTCAAGGCCTGGGATGAGTACTTCAAGGGCAAGTAACCATCCCCATGTCCTAACTCTCTGAAGTCTAATCCATTCATTTTGTCTCAATGCAATTTAATTCTGTTTTCCTTTTCTATATTCAGTTCAGTTCAATTTCTATTTCAACTTAGTTAAATTCAGTTCAGTAAATAATGGACACGATAGAAAAAAAAAACATTGCTTTTGGAATTAACAGATCTGGGTTCAAATCTTTTCTCTTTCATTTACTATCTGTGTGACTTTAGACAAATCATTTAACCTCTCTGGGTCTCAGTTTCCTCAACTGTGAAAGGAGATAGGCTTAGAAAATCTCCAAGGTCCCTTCCAGCTCTAAATCTATGGTCCTGTGTACCTAGCCCTTTTCTTGGTATTGTAGAGATAAAAAAAAGATCAAGGAGAAGGATCAGACACAAGCCCTATGCTACAGGAACTTGCTTTTAAGCTCTTTTTACTTCCACTTAAATTGTGTGATTTTACCTCTACAAAAATTACAGCAGAGGGGCGGCCAGGTGGCTCAGCGAGTAAGAGCACCGGTTCCAGTGTTGGGACGACCTGGAGATCGAATCCCGGGCTCAGACACTCAGCACCACACCCAGAAATAACTGACCCTGTAACCTTGAGCAAGTTACTTAACCCCAATTGCTTAAAAAAAAAAATTACAGCAGAAAGGAAAGACATCCAATCAATACATGCTGCTTTCTTGAGCCCCAATAAAATAGCCCCTTGTGATTGCACAGTTTCCGTTTATAAAATCTGTAGTACCTGGCACATAGTAAATGCTTAATAAATGTTTTTTTGAGTGACAAATTATCTAATCTGAGTTTCACATCAACCCTGTGTTCTTCACAGTTTCCAGATAAGGAGACTTGGAAAGTTGAAATCACTTACCCAAAGCCACATGGACAGTAAGGGAGAGAGCTAATATTTATCTGATAACAGAAATATAAAGCTGGACTTGAAAACACATTTTCAGAAACAAAGTTGAATACTCTTCAGAAAAGTGTATTGACTGACTTTTATGTGCCCAGCTCTGTTGTAGTCACTAGAGAAGGCACAGAAGTCTAGGACACAACCTATGACTCCAAAGATCTTTTGCTCTACCTGGGGAAGAAGAAAAACCCTATATACTATAATAACCAAATAACAATACCAGGGGAGGCTAGATGGCACAGTGAATGGAGCACGAGCCCTGGAGTCAGAAGGACCTGAGTTCAAATCCGATCTCAGACACTTAACACAAAAACGAGCCGTGTGACCTTGGGCAAGTCACTTAACCCCACAAAAAATTAATAATAATAATTACAATACCAGATAGGATATAACTAAATGCTACAACTGAGGAGGATAGTCGTTCATTGTTCAGCCACTAAAGTCATCCCACAAATCTCTTTGAATGAATGTGTAGGATAGTGTTGTTCACCTGAGATGAGGGATGATTTCCCTGAATTTTATGAGTTGGACTCAAATCTGGGACCTATCCCAGTCAAACAGGGGAAATAAAAATTGATGTAACATCTGCATTGCTCCCACACTTCCCAGACACTTAAAATGATGTTTTAAATGAATCCTGCTCTGTTTCTACTTGCCATAAAAGTTAATACTTTGAAGCCTAGAATTGAGTGAATCCTTCTCATTTAGAAGAATCTTTCTCATCAAGCCAGGTTGCTCGATAGGATAAATAGAGTGTGAGCCATAAAATGCCTTCATTAGAGTCAGATGTTTGTCCGCAGTCATCACCTAACTTACCCTAAGACTATTTGAATCTTGCCTGCTACTTTTATGAGAAGTGATTTTTTTTTCTCAGAATTAGGAACTGTCTTTTTTACTTCATTCTGGAACCTGGGTATGATGAGTTGGAGAAAATGAATAAGAACATTTATATTTTATAATATCAATCAATTAAAATAATTGAGTATGAGGGAGGCACAAGGCATGTCCAAGTCAGGCCGACTTTGAGCATGGTGTGGGACACTTAGAGGATGATACACTTAGAATTATAAGAGAACTTAGATGCCATTTAATCTAACTCCTTCATTTTATAGATGAAAAACTGAGGTCAAGTAAGACTAAATGACTTGCCTAAGGTCACACAGGTAATGGCATGAAAAATTCTCAGTAAAGCATGAATCTTGTGATGGAAGAGATGGGGTGGGTTGACATCTCAAGGTTTTAGAAGAAAGGAACAGCTTTGAAAAAACTGGGAAGAGAACTATGAATCAGAGTCAGTCTGGAGTGTAAAGATCTAACAATCTGTCACTCTGCGTGGGTTTGGTTTGCAAAGCTAGCACTCCCAATGCTATTATTTCCTTCATACCCCCAGGGAAATAGCCAGGTAAATAGTATTGCTTGGGCTGTTGGCTTCTCAGTCTGAAGGAATAGGCTTCCCATAAATAGGATTATCCCAAACAAATGAAGAGTACAATTTTTCTACTCGAAATAAAATAACAATAAAACAGCCAAGTATAACATTTACTGCAATTCATTATATTTAAATAGATACACAGTTTAGAACAGAATGTAAATGATGAGAAATGTTTTGATTTGGCGTGGTTTTTTTTTTTTTCACTAATCTTCAGCTGTTATCAATCATAGCTAAATTGAACCTTAGTTAATTGGCTTTAACCAAAAGTTGGTGTTTGAAAAAAGCTCATGACCACAGATTGCCAGAGAGAGTGAAGACATTACAATTATGGGGAATGATCTATGCAGAGACACAGAGGTGAGAACAAATGAATTGTGTGCAATTGGGGTTAAACAGGATGGAAGGAAAAAAATCAGGCTAATGATGATGGTGGTTAGGGAGAAAGGCTTCTGAAGTAGTCCTTGAGACCCAAGCTGTACATTGTTCACATGAACTATCTATATGCTATGTATTTTTCTAAGTCTTTGGTCATTACTTGCCAATTATCCTAAGGTCATTTCTAATCTTAGCAATGCAGAATTTTTGAAAGGTCTCTTTGGGAGCTGAGCTATTTTTAAGCAGTCATCCACAATGAAACTATATTTAATGTTCATTGAATACTCACAGTGTTCTGAAAATGTTCGAGAGCTGTGGCCCCATACTTCTAGGACAGTACAGTCACAATGCAGCTGAAATCAGTGTTTTTATTAGTAAAGTTCAGTTTCCTTAACAGCTTGCCAATGTTTGTAGCCATTACTTATTCCGCTATTTTTCTGTCCTTTTCATTCTTTCAAAAATTTGGTTTCTAAGGCTGTTATTTTTTCCTCTTTTTCCTGTTTCCAGAACTTTTTTCCCCTCTCCCCTAAAGCAATTTCTGATTATAGATTGTCCCAGAGAGGCACCCACCCAATTATCTGGTTTCCTGAAAAAGTCTCCCTTTCTTTCTCAAAAAGCCAAGGGAACAGAAGCCTGACTGTCTCCTAGATAAAAGGCCTGTCTCTGTCTGCCTTGCTCCCTTGCCTCTCACAGCTTCCCTTTGATTTTCCCCAGAGCTCCCCATACTCCATGGGGCAATGCTGGTGGTACAAGGAGCAGAAGAGAGAGGAGGGCCCCCGCATTTTCCCCCCTTTACGGACACAATGCTCATTCATGGACTTCAGTGCTCTCTCAAGTTCCTTTTGCCTTTCCCTCATTATTCCCTCAGTCTACCCCTACCCACTACCATCAAAGACCTTTTAGTGACCTGGTGATTTTTTTTGTTTGTTTCATTTTGTTTTTCAATAAGTTTTATCAGTGTGTATTTTTTTTAAATATCACAGTCATTTTTAGATATGTCTCTCCCCTCAAGAATATCAAGGGAATTAATGAAAAAAAAGAAAAGAAAAGGGGCCTAGGTGGCGCAGTAAAAAAAGCACCAATCCTGGAGTCAGGAGGACCTGAGTTCTAATCCAACCTCAGATACTTAACACTAGCCATGTCACCTTGGGCAAGTCACTTAACCCCTATTGCCTTGCCTTTCCCCCTCCAAAAAGAAAGAAAGAACAATATTATAAAGCAGCAGTTATCAAAATTATTTGGGACTGGCTAAGAAATAGAGTGATGGATCAGTGGAATAGGTTAGGTACATAAGACACAGTAGTAAACAATTATAATAGTCTTCTCTTTGATAAATACAAAGACTGCAACTTCTGGGAGAAGAACTCACTATTTGACAAAAACTGCTGGGAAAATGATATGGCAGAAACTAAGCATAGACCAACATTTCACACCCTATACTGAGATAAGATCGAAATGGGAACTTGATTTAGACATAAGGGATGACACTATAAGCAAATTAGGAGAACAAGGAATAATTTACCTGTCAGATCTATGGAGAAAGGAAGAATTTATGACCAAACAGAGAGAGAGAACATTATGAAATGAAAATGGATAAATTTGATTACATTAAATTTAAAAGTTTTTTTTTTTTTTTACATACAAACAAAGCCAATGCAACCAAGATTAGAAGGAAAGCAGAAGGGCGGCCCAGTAGCACAGTGAGTAAGAGCACCAGCTCCAGTGTCACGATGACCTGGGGATCAAATCTGGGCTCAGATACTCAGCACCACACCCAGAAATAACTGGCCATGTAACCTTGAGTAAGTTATTTAACCCCAGTTGCTTTAAAAAAAAATAAAAGAAGAAGCAAAGCAGAAAGCTGGAAAATACTTTTTACAGGCAGTGTTTCTGATAAAGGCCTCATTTCTAAAATATAGAGAAAACTGGGTCAAATTTATAAGAATAAAAGTCATTTTCCAATTGATAAATGGTCAAAAGATAAGAACAAGCAGTTTTCAGATGAAGAAATTAAAACTATCTATAATCATATGGAAAAATTCTCTAAGTCATTATTGGAAAAATGCAAATTAAAAACAAATCTGAGACACCACCTCACACCTATCAGATTGGCTAATATAACAGAAAAGGAAAATGGTAAATGCTACCAAAAAAAAAAAACTTTAGGAAAATTGGGACACTAATGCATTGTCAGTGGAGTTGTGAATTGATCCAACCATTCTGGAGAGCAATTTGAAACTATGCCCAAAGGGCAACCAGACTCTGCATACTCTTTTGATCCACCAATGCCACTGAGAGGTCTATGTCCTAGGGCCAATATGTACAAAAATATTTATAGCAGCTCTTTTTGTGGTGGCAAAGAATTGGAAATTGAGGGGACGTCCATCACCCAGGGAATGGCTGAACAAGATGTGGTATATGAATGTAATGGGATACTATTGTTCTATAAGAAATGAACAGGTGGATTTCAGATAAACCTGGAAAGACTTACATGAACTGATGCTTAGTGAAGTGAGCAGAATCAGAACACTGAACATAGCAACAGCAACATTGTGTGATAATTAACTATGACACACTTATCTCTTCTCAGCGATACAATGATCCAAGACAATTCCAAAAGACTTGTGAGAGAAAACGCTATCTACATCCAGAGAAAGAACTATGGGATCTGAATGTAGATCAAAGCATACTGTTTTCACGTTTTTGTTTTTATTGTTTTTTCTTTCTAACAGTTTTTCCCTTTTGTTCTGATTCTTCTTTCACAAGATAACTAATGTGGAGATATGTTTGACATGATTGTACGTGTGAACCTATATCAGATTGCCTGCTGTCATGGGGAGGGGAGATGAATGTTGATCACACAAACGTTGAAAACTATCTTTATATATAATTGGGGAAAAAATAAAATACTATTAAAGGGAAAAAAAGGATATGCCTCTCCCCTCACTCTTCTCAATAAGTCGTCCCTTATAACAAAGAAAAATGGGCAGACAAAATGAACCAACACAGTTACCTCGTCTGATAGAATACACAACATTTTTTCCCCATAGCCCTCCACTTCGCTGCTGTTGTTCATCCTATTCATGCTATTTGGATGGCAGAGGTGATGAGTACTCTGGGAGTACAGAAGAAGTCACTTTCTAGTGGGGTCTTTTTGTGTATTAACTTATATAGCAGTATAAAGTTATATTAGATATGTAGAATATATATTATATAGTATATTATTATAGTGTATATATGTTGTCTATATATATATGTATGTATACCAGTGTATGTATAAAGATACATATACAAAGTAAAAATACATTACTTTATTTGAGCCTCATACCAAATCTGTGAGGTGATTATTTATTATCCCTATTTCACAGATAAGGAAACTGAGTCTTGGAAAGGTTGGGTGACCTGCCATTGATCACACAACTAGGAGCAGAATTTGAATCCAAGTCTTTTGGAATCTGAGACCAGCGCTCTGTAAACTATGACCTATGAGTCTGTAGTGTGGAAATTAAAGGCAGGAATTCCTTTGGGCCGATGAAATCAGTCCTTATACTAACTGACGGCTGTACCTCCCTTAAAATAACTCTACCAGTCTGTGGAATTAGGCCACTGATGACAGACACAAGCGGAACAGCTCCCAAAGAGTCCTGGAGTCTGAATCTAACCAGACATAGATGGCTATTTTTTTTCAGCCTGACACAAAAATTTCCCTTATCCTTACAAAAAAATTTACTTACAAGCCTATCTTCCCTCCTTTATCCATCCTAGAAGTTTCCTGGGAAAGGGTCCCTAGGCTTCCCAGAAGATTCCTGCCTTTCTGCTGATATGAAGATTGGCACCATCTGGCATATCTCTCCCACCATCTCCACAAATTTGGTGTCTTTTGAGTCTCATGATAAATAGGCCTTTTACCAAAATGGATAAAACAAAAACATGTGATAGCTTATATTTCCAAAGTACTTTCTTCATAACATCTCTATATGGGAGATAGTTCCACAAAAATATAATTATCCCCATGACACAACTGAGGAAATCAAGGCCCAGAGATGTTAACCAACTCATTTGGTCAAAAACCAAATAAGCAATGAAGCTGGAACTGAAATCCAGGTCTTTCAACACCAGCTTTAGTACTGTTACACTTTACCGTGTTGCTTCACTTTGGTACCAATAAGGAGCTCTGTTTTGTTCTGTTTTCACAATTCCTTAACTGTATCACACATGTCTCAAGAAAAAGTATGGCCCCTTGTTACTCATGAAGTATTGCTGCAGGCACCACATTTTTCTAACTCAAAATTGAGACTCGTGGTATGAAAAAAGCCACTCTTTTTACAAAGCCTCCTTAAAAAGTCTAATCATGACCATTCAAGAAAATCGGCAATACGGTGTTCCCTGTTACTAAAGACTTAGCAAAAAGAAAAAAAAAACAAAGACAAAAATTAAATTCCAATCTGACTGGGTCACTTTAATAAATAAGATATATCTAATCAGGACTGGCCTTCCATATGTATACATAGGCAGAAGAGGACTCCTATGTAGTGTGATTTTTATGGGTTCTGAGATCAAAGTCCTGTCTCCAAAGTTTCCTGACAGGCTGTCATGTTGCCCAGAATTACACCATTATGGACTCATTCCTTTGGGTTCCAATGCTTTTCTGGTCTCTCAAAACTCTCTGTTAATTGAATTCCATTCTATTCACAGACATGTATTAAGTGCCTGCTACTCAGAGGGCTTTAAAGGCCAGGCTAAGAAGTTTTGATTTGTTGTATTAGGTGGCAATATGGAGCTTCTTGAGAGCAAAACTGTCTTGCTTTTATTTGAATGTCCAGTGCTTGGCATATGGTAAGCACTTAATATATTCTTGTTGACTTTATGCAAAGGAATGAGCAGTCATCTGCCTTGGGAAGATTATTTTGTTAGCTACTTAGAGGTTAGATTGGAAAGGGGGAGATGGAGAGTGGAAAGGGAGAGAAGAAACAGGGACACTACTTAGGAAGGTATCAAAACAGTACAGGTAAGAGGTGATGAAAATCTCAACTAGGGTAGCAGCCACACGAATGGAAAGACAGGGGAGATGGAAGGTAGAATCAGCAAGACTATGCAACTAACTGGATATGGAGTTTATAAAACTGACTTACCTTAAGGACTATGGTTTCCTTAACAAAAATCTATCCATTCACTGGAGAAGTGATGAATTTAAAGGGAAAGAAGCTCTGTTTTGTACATATCGAATTTAAAGTATTCATGGAACATTCAAGTAGGACTGGAAACATGATATCTGTCAGCAAAGAGCTTTCAATCAGCTCGGGGAGATAGGAAATACATCCATGACCTCTTGGACAGAACATAATACTAATTTGTGTAACCTAGGGGCAAAGTTTCCAGACTTATGACCCTAGAAGCTCTCAGATTTTTCAAGAGGCCTAAGTGATAAAGTCAGATATACAATTTGGTGTTTGAATAGAGGAGAAAAGCAAAAATTAAACCATTAATAACTTTCTTTTTATGATAGATTAGTAGTTAACATAGGCATTGAACAAACCAAAGACTAAATTCATTTCAGCAAATACTAGATGAGTATTTACTCTGGGCTAGGTGTATGTGTGCTGGGAGAGGGGAAACATGGTTCCAGATATGAAAAATAAAATGGGGCAAGCTAGGTGGTGCCGAGAAATAAAGCACCAGCCCTGGAGTCAGGAGAATCTGAGTTCAAATTCGGTCTTAGACACTTGACACACTTACTAACTTGTGTGACCTTGGGCAAGTCACTTAACCCCAATTGCCTTGCCTCCCCCCCTCCAAAAAAAAGAAAAAGAAAATGATGTTTGTGTTCAAGAGCTTACTAATATAGGAACAACAACAAAAACAGTTAAGATACAGGCCAGGATGAGGTCATCACAAAGAACAGGATGATAGAGAGTAGTAGGAAAAATTTGAAGAAAGCAATCAATTCTGGCTGGAAGAGAGAAGTGAGAGATGGGTGGGTCAGCCAGGGTTTCATGGAAAAATCGACCCTTGATTTGAACCTTGAAGGCAGAAATGAGAGACTTTTTTCTGGACATAAGGGACAGCAAAGATGGGGAGTATCCAAGACAAGAGTAGAGGACAGTAAGCGGCAAAGTCCTAACTAGGATGGGGGTGGTACCAAAATTCAAAGGGGTGCTGATAGCATTTTCAGTCCTTCCCCAGTATATAAGCAATTGATCTCAGCCCTTAGTTAGGAAGAATAATTAGCTAAAATTGAAAACTACCAGATAGCAATTTTCCCCCTTCCTTTCAGCCACATTTCAGGGAATCCTCTCTGCTTCTCCCCCTGCCTGAGGGACTCTCCAGCAGCAGCCCTACAGTATCCCGGGGTATCCGATGTTCCCACCCCAACCGAACTGGTCCAAAGGTGTTGCATGCTGCTTGCCCAAGATACAAAAAAAAATCGTGGTGGCCTTTGGTCAGGTAGACCAGAAAGTGGTCCATTTTTTTTACAAAGTTAAAAACTGCTTCTAAATGTAAGATTAGTCCAGTTTTAGGGAAAGGTATGTGGTTCATACAACATCCTTACCTCCTGCAGTTCTAACTCTGTATTATCCTAGATATGGAAGCCACCTGCTGTTCAAGGAATCCTCCATTCCCTTAGAATAAAGATTCTTTCCCCTAAATGCTTACCTTACTGTTTCCTTCAGTTTTTAAGGAACCCCTCTGTGCAATAACTTATAGCACAATGCACAAAGCTCTGTCCTGTTGTCTATATACTGATTCATGCTTATGGCAATCTCTGAGTACTTGACTCCCCCCAAGACTACTCTTTCTTTGTAGTTACTTTGATCTCCCTTGAAAGGTGGCATTATCATCACTGTCATTGCTATACATTTCAATTCATTTCAGCAGATTTTCCTGTAACACCTACCTATGTTGTGTCCAGTCTTATGCTGGTGATATGGAGAATAAAAACAATCACAAAATTTAAACCTGAAAGAGATGGGAGAGCATCACCTGAGGGAACTGAAAGCAAGAAAAGGGAAATCATTTGTCCAAGGTGACAAAGCCAGTTATTGAGAGAACCAAGACTAAGAACACAGGTCATTTGACTTCTGGTTCAGCAATCTTGCTACTTCATTGGAAATTCAGTCTATTAAGGAAAAAATAGACATTAATAATAAAATAACAACAAGTAACATTTATAAAGCGCTTTAAATTTTGCAGTGTACTTTATTTCCATTGTCTCATTTGAGTACCCTATATCCCATGAGTTGTCCACTACAAGTACAATTATCCTTGGTTTATAGATGAGTAAACTAAGGCTCCAATAAATTGACACTTGTCTATAGTCAATAGAGTGTCAGAGGTAGAATAAGAATTCCACTTTTCCTGACTTCAAGCCCAAGGCTGTACCCATCAAGTCAGGCAGTCTCTTCAAAGTTACAAGATACAAGATATTGACAATATGCCAGTCGTAGCACAGGATCCCCCAAAAGGAGATAGGTTATTGTGTCATAGAGTATTTAAATAAGATCACACGGAGGAGGTGAGATTTGAAGTAGATTTTTATAATGAATAAAATGTAGGTAAGGAGAGAGTAGAGGGCAAGTTATTCCAGGTAGAAGGAACAGTGATAATAATAATAATGCAATAACAACAATAATCATATTAAAAATAATGAAATATGAATAAAATAAAATAATGAGTATAGCAATAATTAGACATAGATCCTTTATGGGTGACACCCACATGAACTCAGCTAACAGTGATATATATCCAGAAAGAAGGATTGGACAAATCACTGAATCATATGCCTTTTTTTTAAAAACAGAAACAAAAAGCTTTATGATTGTAATACAAGATCAGGTTTTTACCATCAGAAATTACAGAAGGTCTATTCTTAAGTAACTCAAACTTACTGATTGGTGCAGATTTTGAAAGGAAACTATTGTAGCAGCAAGCACCCCAGCGTCCCCAGGGTGACTGCCAATACAGGTTCTTAGATCTGCTTTTTTAAAGGAAAGCAACTCAAAATGGGTTAACAATCTTGCTTTAATCAATCAAACATATCATTTACCTAGTTCAGGGGAAAAAGACAGCAACCTGAACTTCAGAGTATACAGACAGGTTTCAAGCAGAAGTTACAAGAAGGCAGAGAAACATTTCAGCAGACAGGCTTCCAACTCTCTGACCATTACATCCATACCTAGTCACAGTTACCAGAGAGGGAAGCACCAACATCTGGGTTTTCAAAGCGGGGGACAGGGGGCTCAATGCTTGCCCAGAGTCTCTTCTGATCAAATCACACAAAACTTCTCAAAGTGAGCCTCAAAGCCTCACATCAGGGTCTATATAGCCTTCTCCAGGCTCAGAGAATGTCACAATCTTTTTGAACCACTGCCCAATCACAGAGCACGAAGGTGTGGGCATTCCTGAAAACCAAGCCTCCCACAGCAGGCTCCAGATGCACTTAAGCCTATCAAAGGGCTTAGGGGCAGGGAAGATCTTAAATTCCCATTCCCATAACAACTATGAACACTCCAAGTTGTGAAAATTTATTAAAAGTGAAAATTTAGGACCTACCAAAATCCTAGAAAGACATAACTGATTTTCTAGAATTCTACACTAGCAGCTCATTATTCTTCATAAACTTACAGAAACAAATATCTGTACTACAAATATGAACCCTAATGTATTCTTGAGAATTCAACAAACAAACTTAGCTGGAGAAAGAACATATCATAAGCAAATCACAGAGAAATAGCCCTGACTCATAAACATTTAAGAACAAAGTTTTAGCAGATTTTTTAATCTATATACAATACTATATAACCTCCAAAATATGCTGGATGAAAAACTCTCAAAACATAGAGACCTAATGGAAAAATCAAAACTATGTGAGAAAAGGATAAAGTATAATAATCCCTGTTGTCCTGTCTTCTGTTAGATGCTTTCACTGAGTATACAAAAGATGAGTCTATAGCCCTAGACTTTATAGTCCTATACGCAAAAAAAGCAATCATTTTATTAACTTGTAGAAACAGTTCACTAAATATTAAACATAAAAGGATAATAATTATGATAGGTACTTTTTCCAGTCCCCAAAGGTTTCTATACCTGAACTCCACTGAATAAAGGATAATAATAATGATCTCACATATATATGTCTATCTATATATGTGTTTGTGATGTATATGCCTATATGTACATATATACTCATTTGTATTTCCAATATTCATGTGTGTATATTATACTCTGTGTGTCAGGGTATAACTTAAGGTTTCATGTCAGGAATTAGTATAGCATGTGTGAGGACAATAAGGCAATTATTCTGGATGTCTAAAAAGGCATATTGAGAGGTAGTAGAAGATGTGATTGGAAGGGGAAATATTAAAATCTCATGAGTTTCTGACTTCTAGCCAAGCCCTTCTTTCACACATTCCCCTCTCTCCTTCACAGGGTCTTCTATGAAATGGATTTCTCTGCACCCGTTGAGTGCCTTTCCAGGGTTGTCAAGGAGATTCCATAACCCAGCTACTTTGGCCCATTGTCCCATCCCAATCAGTACCACCTTTCAGAATTACTTCTGGGGTGGCCAGGTGGCTCAGTGAGTAAGAGCACTGGCCCCAGAATCGGGATGACCTGGGATCGAATCCAGGCTCTGATACTTAGCACCACATCCAGAAATAACTGGCCGTGTAACCTTGAGCAAGTTACTTAACCCCAATTGCTTTAAAAAAAATTAAATTAAATTAAATTTAAAAAAAAAAGAATTACTTCTTCACTTTGCCAGGTCCTAGGCCTTTGTCCTTGTTGACTCCAGTCTGAATTTTCTGAAGACAGGAGAATCAAAGAGTCATAAGGAACCTTAGTAGCGATCTAATCTCCCTTTCTACCTGCATCATGGCTTCTCTCTGCATGAACACTTCCAGTGATGGGGAGCTCACTACCTTATTATTAAATTTTTTGGTGCAAAGAGGTTAGAAATTTTTTTAAAGTGTTTATTAAGCACTTGCTATGTGCTAGTCACTGGAGATACAAGTACAAAAAATGAAATAATCCCTGTTCCCAGGAAATTTACATTTTAATGGGGGAGATAAATACATGTAAAAATATAAACAACATAAATACAAAATTTAAATATATAAGGTAAATTAAATATGAGGTAGTTTGGGAAAGATTTGGGGTAAGAGGAGGGTGAATCAAGAAAGGCTTCCTGCAGAAGATGATGCTTAAGCTGCACATTAATAGAGAAATTGTGAATCTGAGATAAGAGAGGGGTACTTTCTAAAAATGGGGGACAGTCAGTGCAAAAGCTCGGAGAAGGGAAATAGGTGTGTGAGGAACAAAGAAAAGACCAAATGAACTGGATTACAAAATGTGGAAGAGGAAATAATGTCCAATAAGACTGGAAAATTAGGTTGGAATCAGTGGTGGTGATTCCATTCAACTCAACAAACATGTATTAAGGAGTATTGAGGGCAGAACACTGTTCCAAATGCTGGAGAGATACAAAATTTAGATCGGCTTACTGCCTCTCTGACAATAGCCATGCAATCTGCCCTTGAGATTGGTCCTCAAAGTATTTCTAGTTTAGCAGAACTGACTGGAGCAGTGCTTCCCCCAGGGTAGATTTTGCAAACAAAGAATCACCTCTGTGCCAGGATGAAGAAGCAAGATTTTGGTAGAAATGACTCTGTTTCCTCATTATGTTGATATTATTAAGTTGATGATAAACCTGGACTCTTCCCCCCAATCATAGCTTTAGAAACATTTAATCCAAACTTCCCCTTATATAGATGAGAAAATTGATCCCCATGAAAGTGAGATGTCTTATTCATGTTCATATAGGGAGAAAATAGCAGAACCAGGAATCAAACCTGGGTCTTTTGACTCTGAATTCAGTGCTTTTCTATTGTAACTCATGATGTCATTATGAGGAAAACACTTTGTAAACTGAACATCCTTCTATAAACATGAGCTATCATTATCACCAGGGACTGACTGGGAGTAAGAAGACCTCACTATACAGACCTTCCACTAAACGAGCCATGTGCCTTTGATTGTCATTTTTCTGGCCTCTGGTTTTTCCCCATCTGTTGACCAGGGATATTTCCTGACAATCCTGATGACAGGCTTGTTAAAATGGATGGGTCTAAGCACTAAATGAACTCATGATCTTTTAACTCTTTTTTGAAGGGTTTAAAAAGCACTCTCCAAACACAAAGGATTATTATTATTGGTGGTCGTGTTTAGACTAGGACAAGCATTTATTAAGTTCCTACTCTATGCGGAGCACTGTACTGTGGGTTCACATGGCAGCCGGGGGAGAATTCCTGACAAAGCAGCCTTTTTATAGGGCTTGTGGGTCCTAGGAATTGTAATATCTGACAGAGCGGCTTTAATGTTTGTGAAATACTTCCTATACATGATCTTATTTGAGCCTCCCGACAATTCTGTGAGGTCGGTACTACAAGAGATTATTAGGGATGGGAATAGGGATAGGAATTGGACCAATGATTTCCTTTTTACAAGTACTATTATCTTCATTTTATTTTATTTTTACCAGACCTGTAATTTCACTGGTACAAGGGTAGCTTCCCATCAGGAACTTCCTGTACCAGTGTAGATTATCACCAGCTCTGATATTTAGTCTTTTTTTTTAACATCACAAAATAAAATTAATCATATAAACAACAGAGATAACATAAATTGCACAATTATTTTAATAAATGAAAAAATGCTTTTGTACTAATTTATATTTTAAAAATCTAAAGAGCTTTGCCATGGAAAGGTCATCCTTTAATACATCAAAAGCATATATTTAAAACCAAGAATTAGCATTGTTTCCAATGGAGAGACAATAAGAGCTTTGCTATTAAGTATATGAATAAAAATTCCCTTTTGAAAGGCAGTGTAGGGACGGCTAGGTGGTGCAATGAATAGAGTATAATAGAGTTCAAATTCAGCCTCAGACACTTGACATACTTACTAGCCATGTGACTTTGGGCAAGTCACTTAAACCCAATTGCCCTCCAAAAAGCCAAAAAAAAAAAAAGGCAGTGTAATATAGTGGAAAAAATATTGGCTTTAGAGCCAAAAGATCTGGGTACATACCTTTCCTCTGACATTTGATACCCCTGACCTTGAGTAATAATAATAGCATTTACATGGCATTTTAATATTTGCAAAGCACTTTACAAATTTTATCTCATTTTATCCCCCTAACAACCCTGGTAAGTTGGTGCTATTATTATTCCCATGTTACAGATGAGTAAATAGAGGCAGAAGTTAAAGTGACTTGCCTAGGGAAACATACCTGCTATTTAGTTTTAACAAAGTTGTGGGGGCACACTGAGAATTCAAGCAGCCTGCTCAGGGTCACACAGCAGATATGTGTCAGAGGTGGAATTAGAATCCAATCCTTCCTGAATCCCAGGCCAGCTCTCCACTATGCCAAGCTATCTCTCTGCTATGCCAAGCTGTCTCTCCTCTCCAGTTAATGAAGGAAGAAAACAAGGCTCAGAGACTGTGACTTATCCACAGGCTCATAGCTAGTAAGCAACAAAAACAGAATTTGAATTGAAGTCCATCCTGGTTCTATGCACCCTAAAAACTACATCAAATGGAGCCTGATAAAGACTAGAGTGAGATATCTCTGTGATGAAAGGAAGAGAGCCCTGAATTAAAAAAATAAAATAAAATCCAGCTAGGGCTAAAGAATATTTTGCAGAAGGAAAGCTTAGTTTTAGAAATTCTAAAGCAAGGGTGAGAGCAAATAGGGGTCCTTAGTCTTGATGTTCATTTTGCCTACATAATCATGTTACTTATCTGGATTTGGGGTTCCTCTTACCTGCCCTAGCTACATCACAGAGTTTCTTTTTTTTTTTTTTTTAAAGCAATCCAGGTTAAGTAACTTGCTCAAGTCTACACGGCCAGTTATTTCTGGGTGTGGTGCTAAGTATCTGAGCCTGGATTCGATCCCAGGTCATCCTGACACTGGAGCCGGTGCTCTTACTCACTGAGCCACCTGGCCGTCCCTAAGCAATTGGGGTTAAGTAACTTGCTCAAGGTTACATGGCCAGGTGTTTCTGGGTGGCTGCTAAGTGTCTGAGCCTGGATTTGATCCCCAAGTCATCCCGACACTGGAGCCGGTGCTCTTACTCACTGTGCTACCTGGCCACCCCTGTCACAGAGTTTCTATGAAGAACAAAACATGAGAATGACAGATTGGAATAACTGGGGTTATTAATTCTGTGGACAAGGAGCCTTGGGAGGAGCCAGATAACTTGTCTTCAAGTATTTGAAGGGTTGTTATATGTGGAAGAGGCATCATTTGGCATCAGGCTTTAGGACAAAGGGAATTTCTGAAAGTACCTATAGCTAGTATCAGTTCCCTATATAAGCCAGTTCTTCCAGACTCTACCTCCATCCCCAACCCGATCTTGATCTACAAATCAGCAAAACAAGAATCTCATTTCAATTTGCCAAGGCAAGTAAATCTAGATTCAACATGTCCAACATAAGTCGTCTCAGTATAAACCTTTACCAAGCTTCCTAGCCTCCACACCTGATTCACTGATTTTCTTTTAATTAACCTGACTTTCAAGAGAGGCCAACTTCTGAAATGTCCCTTTTCTTGGCAACCTATTTCCCCCAATTGTCCCTTCCCCTCTGAAGCAAGAAGAAAAGTTCAGAATTGCAGAATGCTCAGCTCACTTGGCAGCATTAGATTTTCAGGGGCATTATTTTCTTTCTTGCCTTTTCCTCCCACCTTTTATTTTTTTTAAGCAGATGGAAAACAGTCTACACCACCCCCCATCTCCACCCCCACCCCTGGTTCTTCAGAGTCTCAGATAAGCCTCCCAGGCAACAGAACAAGCTGAAGCTAAGCCTTTTATCGAGAGGCTGCAGAAGGTGGTCTGGTACACACGCCCTAGGCAGCCGCCAGCAACTGATAAATGGCAGCCTGAAGCCTCCCTCCCAAACCCCGTGCCCTCCCCATTTCATGGGGCTCTTCATCTAGGTACAGTAATCCATGGGCATGGCACCTGAGCCATGTACCCAGTCCATAAATGGAGGCATTCTTTCCTTTAGAACAAGAAGATAGAGGCTTATGGTGCTGACCTTTAATAGGATTTGTTACAGTCACTGAATTTAAATAGAGAATATTTTGGCAGCAAGTTAGAGGAAGATGGTTGGTGCAATAGAGGCTCTCTGATCTACAATCAGGCAGTGAGCCTGCAGAAGCCCTCACTGCATGTGGTTTTATTGTGGACATGGCATGACATGGATGCGTGGGTACATTTGGGTTGAGGGTGCAGGGAGAATAAGCCTGTGTAAGTCTGTGTGTGTGTGCATCTCTATATGCAAATGTGTATATGTATACACATATCCACACATGTATGTATATATGTATAAGAATCTGTAGGCATGTATGTATAATGAGATAATGAAAATACAAAAACAGAATTATAAAGGCAGAAATACACACACAAAGACAGAAAGTTACACACGAGGACAGATTATTTATGTATGTATAGACATATATACATGTACACACATACACTCACACCCACATGTGTGTATATGGATGTGTCTATGCATACATGTGGAAGAAAGAGCCTGTACTTACATGGGAGAGCATATATAGGCATACATATGAGTGAATATGTATATATGTGTGGAAAGGTCTGCCCGTGTGTATATTTCTGTTGGGGGTGTACTTGTTTATGTTTGAAAGGGAAAATCTCTGCCTGTGATTGTATGAGTCAGAGCTGGAGAGGACCCTCTTCCCACCCAAAGTTCAACCTTATCACTTGACAAAGGAGGAAGAAACCCGGGTTCCAAAGGTCACCCAGAGAGTAAATAGAAGAGGCTGGATTCTATTCTAGGCTTTCTGACTCCAAGGGTAGCACACCTCCCCCTGCTCTATGCATGTGTCTGGATGTCCTTGTGCATGTGTTTGTAGGTGAATGAGTAAACCTGTAGTCTGTGACTTGTTTGCATGCATGATGGTATCTCTCCATCTTGAACATAGGCTCCATAGAGGCAAGGAGTATTCATTTCTGTCTTTGTATCCCCACAACCTAATACATGACCTGGCACATATTGGGCACTTGATACATGTTTCCTGAATGACTAACTTGTTAGAGGCCTAAGCTTATGAAGCTTAACATTGCACTAAGACTTTTGGGATGCCCTATATTTCCATGTTACAGCACCTGCATGCACAGATTAGTATCTCTAAGTAGGCTGCCCCATTGATTTTTCACTTTAGTGTGCAATGTCCTCCAAGGTTGAGCTTAGTTTATAAGGTGTTCATTTGCCAACACTTGCCAGTATTATAGAAGATATCACAGGTACCTGGAAAGGTGCTATATTAAGTAATGCAAAAAAAAAAATCCTTACAAATAGCCCTAGGAAAGGATTCCTTATAACTAAGACCAAGGTTGGTTTGTTTGTTTGGTTTGAGGGTTTTGCTGTTGTTTTTTGTTTTAATGGCTACCTGTTAAATGGCTACATTCATCCTTTCCTTCATTCTTTGGAAACACTGGAAGACTTAAAGAAAAAGGCAGTAATATTAGAGTTAGATCAGAAATAGATCTCACTTATTTTAGGACAAAGAAAAGTGGAAGTTCTAGTCATTTCAATATAAGCCCTGACTATTTTGTTGAAAGATTGCCAGGGTTACCCATGTGGTTCACATGTCAGTGATTCAAGAAGTCCCTCTCGTTCCATAAAATAACTCCTTCTTGGACTTGCCAGTGACTGAAATTCTACTTTCTGGGCATTCTCTTTAGCCTCTAGGAATGATTTGGGGGTGGGGGGGGTAGCAGCTAGATGATACAGTGGGTAGAGTGCTGGATCTGGAGTCAGGAAGACCTGAATTCAAATCCAGCCTCAAATACTTAACTGTGTGCCCCTAGGCAAGTCATTGTGCCTCATTTTTCTCATTTGCAAAACAGTTATGATAATAGCACCTACTTCCCATGATTATTATGAAAATTAAATTAGATCACATTTGTACTTTGTATACATTAAAGAGCTATATAAATGCTAGTTATTTGATGATGAGGATGAAGATGCAGCAGCAGCAGAGCCTTGTGGGAAGAATACCACTTTAAACTACTCTTTAAACTGTCTGCTATCAAGATATCTAAGGGGAAATGAGTCCAGATCATTTCCTGAGAGCAGATTTCAATAGATGGGTTAATGGAAAGAGTGTGAGTGAACTGGGCATCCCTGAGTGTGGAAGACAGTATCCACTGACTTTGCATTAAGCCCTACAATACTCTGGGGATGTAAGAGAAGAAATACAATCTCTGTTCTCAGTAAGATTATAATCTGTTTGAATATACTTTGGTTAACCAAATTAAAATTAGCATAGAAACCTGACAGCTGCCTCCTCTTCTCTCCACAGACTTTTGCCTGTTAGTCCATTCTACCTCTCTAATGCCCACCCTCAGGAAAATTTCAAGTGGGGGGTCAGTTATTGGAAAATTTTAAAAATGTGTGTTAAATTATGTAATTGTAGGGATGACAAAAAAAACCTCCATTTCCCTAACATAATTTCCCTGTGCTTAAAATTCCACCATTAAAGATTTTTATTCCTTTGACTTTAGATAACATTTTCCAAAGTATTGTTTGAATAAGGATTCTGTGAGAAAATGTTGATGCCAGTGATATTTTCTCTCTAGAATATCAAACACAGATTGATGTATTTATTAAGAAACATTCTGTGCAACAATTTTTGAGCAAGAAAAATATAATTAATTCCCTCTGTTTTCCTCCATAATTTCCCCAACCTTGCTTTTATTGTAAGAATTATCAAAACTCGGGCAGCTAGGTAGAGCAGTGAATAGAGCACGGACCCTCGAGTCAGGAGAACCTGAGTTCAAATATGACTTCAGACACTTAACGCTTATGAGCCATGTGACCTTGGGCAAGTCACTTAAACCCAATTGCCGTGCCCTCCCCCCTCCAAAAAAAAAGTGATCAAAATTCCCCAGGACCACAGGTATAGGTTCTATCAACATATTTCAAGCCTTAAAGTTCATACTGAAAAGCTTTTTTCCCTATTGGAATTAAAATATCCCTGGAAAGGATGATACAATCAGTCTTATCAGTCATTGGCACTTAATATGGATTGTTTTATGAGACTGAGTGTGATCGTGGTGAAACACTGGATTCAGAATGAGGAAAATCTGTGTTAGAGGCAGCTCTAATTCCAATCCTCTCTTAGGTCAGGAGCCAGATGGGGCAGGCACTTGTAGATCACTGAACGATTAACAAAGGAGGAGGTTTACTTGGCTTTAATACAGTGATACTAAAAGAATGCAGTAGTACTTACCATCTTGTACATGGCTCCACTAGTCTCCATATGGAAAAATGTTTGGTCACCAAGACAAGATATCATTGAAGAACGTGGAGACTTGGTGGTCGTCAGAAACCATCAACTCTGAAGGACCAAGACTCCATATGACTAGGACTTTTTATACCCTCAGATGACCAGGAATCTGGGTTAGAGGAGCCAGGCCAATTAGAGCCCTGGAGTAACTTTGTCTTCTTTAACACTGTCTTGACAGTGAAAGAATGTTGGAGGTGATTTTTCTTTCCAGAGAACTCTGTAGTTGGGACTAATTAACCAGTGTAGAGCTCAGAGAAGCTGAAAGTACTGATAGGACCAAAGAAAGTGAAATTGATTCTGGCTGCTTCCTGGCTTCTGCCAGCATAGGTGACATTCAGATGGACACCAGGCACCCTGTGGTTCCTGCATTTATCAGCACAGTCTAAACAACCATCCAATTCAACTTCTTGTCTAAGTAATGCCTTCCCATTTTGTGGATGGGAGAAAAGAAACTGTGCCAAGGCAACACTGGTTCTCCCACAAACTGTTTCTCTCTGAGCCTCAGTTTCCTTCCCTTTAAAATGAGGAGTTTGAACTCAGTGACCTCTAACATCTCTCCTCTAAGTCTCTGATCTTATACTCTTTTAATTCAAGGATTCTTAACCTGGAAATCCATCGGTTGATTTCAGGGAATCTAAAATTGGAACTTTTAATATTTTAATAACAGCATTTCAATATAATTGGCTTCCATCATAATCCTCTGTTTTATTTTATGCATTGAAAAACATTATTCTGATAAAAGGTCCATGATGCAAAAAGAGTTCAGAATTCCTGTTTAGTAGAAACAGGTTTTCGAAGAGAGAGAGAAAAGAGACAGTAGGAGACTTTGGGTGACTGAAGATACCCCAGAGTAGAAAAAAGGTCAAGAAAAGGGGAGGCTGGGGACAAGATTTCCCAGTTTTACTTTTCAGAAGAATAGTGTTATAGATGGAAATAATGAAGAGATGTTAAACAATCGGTAAAAAAAAGATTGGCTAGATAAGAGGACATTCAGCTGCCATCTGGTGCAAAAGTCAATGGGACCTAGTATGAGACCTGTCAGTCATCAGTCATCCAGCACTAGCATAGTGCCTAGCATATGACAGGGCAGACTAGGTGGATAGAGCATTGGACTTGGAATCAGGAAGATTTCATCTTCATGAATTCAAATCTGACTTCAGGTACTTACTAGCTGTGTGACCCTAGGCAAGTCACTTAACCTTGCATGCCTCCGTTTCCTCACCTGTCAAATGAGTTAGAGAAGAAAATGGCAAACCATTCCAGTATCCTTGCTAAGAAAACCCCAATTGGGATCACAAAGAAGCAGACACAACTAAAACAATTCAACAGCAAGATGTTGAGCCTAAATCCTTTGACTGAAAATTCAACCCTCTTCCCCCCTTAGGGAACTCTTCATTGACTTACTGCTCTATATTTTAGTTATATTTTTTCTTATATATCATCTTATCATCTCCAATTAGACTGAGCTCCTTTAGGACTTAGAGAATGTGTGTCCTAAATTTCTTTGTAGCTCATGGCAAAGAAAACAGTATGATACAATATAAAAAGTGTGCTGAAGGACCTGGATTTGAAACTTGATTCAACTAAAGAAGTTTAGAATGGTCTGGGGTGGTCAGGGAAGAGAGGTCCCTTTTAACTCTAATCTGTGATCCTATAAGTCACCTAACCCAGGGTTGGGCAAATAGTGAATGCTAGATACATATATTATTAAGGCTCAATTCAGGTAATGATCATAACTGGCATTTATTTGCTGTATTAACATTTACTAAGAACTTTACCTGCATTATTTGATTTGAACCTCACAATAACACTCTGAAGTAGAAATAAAGGTATTATACTTCCCATTTTACAGAGGAGGAAACTGAGGCTCCAAGGAGTTAAGTGACTTTCTGGTTGTCACACAGCTAATGTCTATCAGAATTTTAACCCAGTTCTTGCTGATTATAAGCTAGCATTTACTACCTTTTTCCATATCCCAGGTAAAGTATTATTCCCAGAAAACTGACAGTGAAAGAATGTTGGAGGTGATTTTTTTTTCCCAGAGAACTCTGTAGTTGGGACTAATTGGCCAGTGTAGAGCTGGGAGAAGCTGAAAGTACTGATAGGACCAAAGAAAGTGAAATTGATTCTTCCTGCTTCCTGGCTTCCGCCAGCATAGGTGACATTCAGACAGACACCAGGCACCCTGTGGTTCATGCATTTATCAGCACAGTCTGAACAACCATCCAATTCACAAGTACAAACCTTTACGCTCCCCTCCTCACAAATAGCACCTGAAAAATGAATTGAGCCTGCTGCTCAAAGGGTAAGATGAAGGACGCTTGGTCTAAGGAAAGTATGTCAGGTTCTTGGTGTTACCATGGTTAGGGTTCTTTTTGATTAAATGCTTTATAGAAAGTAACAGCCTTAGTAAGTAGGTACAATGAGGCAGTAAAAGAATTGAAATAGGAGGTACTAGTCGGTGGGGGTTATACCTGAGGATCTGACATGGTAGACATACAAATATATTCCTAGTCAGAAGGCAAACCCAGCGCATGGAGAGAATAGCAGGGGTGATGGGCAACTAGCTGCATTCAAATTCAGCCAGACAGGAACAAGCATCTTGGCATGCCTGAAACCCACAATGCCCTGGGGTGGGGGGTGGGGAGGAGAAGGAGGAAGAAGAGGTGGAGGAGAAAGTAAGTAAAAGAGGAAGAGAAAGAATAATAGTAATAATAAAACAGCTGCATGTCTATAGTGCTTACTATATGCCATGCCTTTATAATTATTATCTCGTTTGAGCCCCACAACAGTCCTGGAAGGCAGTATTATTATTATCCCCATTTTATAAATGAGGAAACTGAGGCAAAGAGAGGTTAAGTGACTTGCCCAGGGTCACACAGCTGTTAAGAGTCTGAGGCCAGATTTGAAATCAGGTCTTTTAGACTCCAGGCCCAATGTTCTATCCTCCTTGCTACAGAGCTGCCTGTTATATATAACCAATCAATCAATACACAAATATTTGATGACTTTCTTCACTGGTTCCAGCCCTGTTCTAGGTGCTGTGTAAAAGCCATAGGGTTCCACAGAGGATGTAGTTCCGGGTCTGGAATCAAGAACTGCTTCAGTTCTTCCTGCCTTAGATGCTTCCTATCTGTGTGACCTCAGGCAAGTCACTTAACCGCTGCTTCAGTCTCCTCAGCTATAAAATGAGGATAATAATAGCACCTACCTCCCAGGGTTGTGAGAGGAGTCAACAAGAGACTACTAATCAATTGATTGATACAGGCAATAGGCAAACTTGGTTTAAACAGAGTAAAAAGAAAAGTTTTTTTGAAATTTAAAAATAGTCATGTTCAGAAACACTTAGGATACTTCTACTTAGATTAAGTATATCAAAGGAACAAAAGTCTTGGGGTCTAAGCCATAGGACCATAGTACTGAAAGATGAAAAGCACCTTTGAGGCCCTATGGCTCATTTTACAAATGAGGAAAGGCAGAGTGATTATCCAAGATCCTGATTATCTAGTCCCCTTTTCCCATCCCTCCCCCCACCCATATACATCCCCATCCCCTGTTCCTCAGGGACCCCACTGGAGGCAGAATTCTGTGCTGGAGGTGACATGGGACTGGTCCAGAGAGGCATTTCTGTTAGACTTATGACACAGGACAAAGAACTCAAAGACAGCCCCATTTCTCTTAGAATAGAATCTAATTCTCACTCAGTTCACCCTGATCTCTTCTATGTGGAATGTTGTAGAGAGGAAATCAAACATTGGAAGCAGAAATAGAAGACTCAGCTCCAGGTTTACTTCTAGCATCTAGTAATCATATATGTCTAGGTCCCAAAATACTTAATCTCTGAATCTCAATTACTTCATCTGTAAAATGGGCATAATAACAATTTTACTTAGTGCACAAGTTTGTTGTGAGGATCAGATGAGATATTTATGAAATATTTTACATAGAGCCTGACAGAGACTCAGCCCCTAAATACTGATTTCCCTCTCTTTTCCCCTTCCTTTTATAGGGAAGGAAAAGATCTGGTTTTATAGGAGTGGGAAGGGCATTTGATTTTAGATAGAGATCTCTTCCTGATACCTCACTACCATCTAACTTTTATGATGGCAGTGACTCAGAGTACTTTGGGGGCACAAAGAGAAGAGCTGTAGTGGGGCTCCTGAGCGGTTTGTTGTTTGTTGGCAAATAAGATACATCTATATCTTAGATGAAGCAAAGAATAGCAACCTCTCTTATCTAGCAAAAGTAGGTTCCTGAATGCAAATGAAGTCTACATCAAAGTCTCTACAAAATGAAAGAAAAGTGTTGCCACAGGAAACAAACGCCTGATTCCCGAATCTCAGAACAGAAGCTATGAAAGTGATCCTATTCTGGGGCTGAAATTAAGCTTTTCACCATAGAATTAAATCTTCAAGGGAAAAACAGCAGAGATGAGGGAGGGGGAGGGGGAAGAGGGAAAAGAGCACAGTGTAATAGGGATTGCAGGATTGGATGACTGGGTCTTCTACAAATTTACATCCTCTAACCTCAACTGCCTCCCAGGAGTCTTTCTGCTCTTATTGTCTATATTTCACATTTCCCACAAAATTGATCTAGACTATCCCTTGTCCCCTCAAGTCCCCAACTCTTGTACCATTTCCTCCTCAGAAATCAACCCTTTATTCCGTTTTACTGAGAAGCAAAAGACTTTAGCTCTCTGTGCCTTAGTTTCCCTATTTATAACATGAAGGGAGTGGATTAAACGATCTTTAAGGTCCTTTCTCACTATAAATTCTACAATCCTACTATAAGGGAGTTCCTCCTCCATTACTGTCAGTCAATCAGTAGTTGTACTAATGTTTTAAATGTGAATGTAAGATGATCTATTCTTAGGAAGGATGAATCTCAAGAAAAAACTATGTGATTAGTAAAGAGAATGAGTTGTGACCATTAGGGGTGTTCATGTATGTGTGCATTCATATATACATTACATTTTATATATAGGTATACATATGCATATATGAACACACATAGAGTATCCCAGAAGACTATTTAGAGCACCCTTATCATAGAAATATATTAGTGAGTTTTGACCAGAAGGGTTCAGCCCAAAGGTAGAAAATTTCAGTTCTAGAGTGAAATATTCTCGGTCAAACCAAGCCCCTGGGAGGGAACAATTCTTAGAAGGAGGGGAGAGTGTCTTCCTCTGACTTCTTTTGCCAACAGTACTATTGACAATGTTATCAGAAAGAAGGGAACAATAGAAGATAAGACATCCTAACCAGAACACACCAAGGACAATGACACTTAGACACCAACAGATGTTAAAAGATACATACCTGAGGGAGATAGCAGATTCAAGTCATGTGGCCTCTTGAATCAGAAAAGAATGCTAGCTATGGACTCAAGAAAAGGATTTCTAGAAACCAGGAGTTATCAGTTTACCCTTTGACCACATATGTCATCCACACACATGCCTTATAACTATCGTACTCTGAACTTAAACCCACTTTTCCCATGGACTATGTGGGTGCTTGTTGAAGAATATGCCCCAAGCTTTAGGGGGAGGGGAACATTGGTTTTGATATATTGTTAAGGCAGTAGATACCCCTTTCTAAATGCTAATTATTTCTGGCTGATAATTGATGGTGGGGATGAGGACATACTAGGTGGGGTCTCATGACCAACAATGTCAAGAAAAACCCAGCCACTCAGAATTATGACTGGGACCCTGAGAGAAGAAGATTCTGTGACTCTCTGGAGACTTAACCTACCAGTGCTAGTGAGAGTTGGGGAAATAACCACAGAGGTGGTGTGATAGAACAATTCTATCAAACTGAGACTATTCCGTATAAAATCCCTCAACCTTCTTCCATTCCTCGGAACTTTTATCCCATCATCTATCTTCTCCTCCTTCCCTCCAATCCCAGAATAGGTGGCTCTCTTCCTTACCACATCTAAACCTTCACTCTTCTCATCTCTTCTATGACCTTATTCCATCATGTATCTCTTTCTCATGTACAACTTAATATAGCTTGTTATTTCCTTCTCATCTACACCACAGTAACCATTTCCTAAATGCTCGTCTTGATTCTAGTCTATGTGAAATCATTTTTATAGAGCTTTCTAACACACCACCCAAATCTCCCAACTCAAAGACCTTCAATGGCTTCCTGTCCTTAGCAAAGTAGAAACTGTTGATTCTGACGTTGAAGGTCCACACAGTTTCTTTTGATTACTGCAGTTAGCATATTTCACTTTCCGTGAAAGACACATTTAATTTAGATGGCAGTTGATTTGTGTCATGGGATTTCAACTGACAGTTTAGCTCCAACCTTTCTTTCCAACTTATCTCGTACTATGTCCCTTGAAAAATTCTCCATTCTAGCCATATTAGACTATTCTCCTTTTAGCAGTCTCATCCTACACTTCTATTTCCATGACTTTTCACATACTGCCCCATGTACCTAGAAAACACTTCTCCAATCTCTGTCTATTGAAATCCCTTCCTTCTAAGACTAGACTTAGCTCCGCTATAAACCCTGCCTTTTGTTCTTTCCATACCCTTTTCACTTATCACACAGTCCCTTGTATCATAGCTGCTTGTGCACAAATCTTTCCCTCTCTATTAAGAAAAAGGTCTGTTATGACTGTCTTCATATCCCAAGTGCCTAACACAGCACCTCATTTATCATAAGCACTTAATATTTATTGAACTGAATTGAGAAAAATTGTTTCATCTAGCCATAAGATTCTCTGAATCTATGATTTATAACACTACTTTTTTATTTTGGAAACAGCTCATTGGGTGCCATCAGATTGTAACCTGTTAGACACATTGACTGAACATGCATGAAAGTTATTTGCAAAAAGCATATCCAAAAATACCAAGTATTTTCATCAGTTTGTACTATAATGCTAGGGACATAGTAAGGTCCTCAATGAATATATTTCAACATATTAATTGGTTACCAACTGTTTTTGTTTCAATTAATGGTTTTTCTGTGTCTTTTGTACCTAAGTTGTGAAAATCAAATGAAATAATAAATAAGAACATATTTGGAGAAGAAAAATGGATCTTATAATTTTGAGTGCTGCTATAGAAATTTATTGTTTTATATGTTTTTATTTTCTCAAACTGGCTTGTGTTTATAGACTCTGGCTTGGAGAAGAAGTCAAACACATGATTTACTTCCAGAATATTTCTAGATCTGTTGGTCCAATTTTCTTCAGTGGGATCTACCATTCTACCATGAGCAGCGGTTAGAAAATATTCAACATTGTCAATGGTGCCCAACTTCTTGAATCTATTTCTTCTCTTGGGTTCTGGTGTGCCAGATCAAAATGATTCCTCTCCTACTTCTTGAGCTGCTCCTTCTCAATCTTCTTTTCCTAAGAGGCAGGGTAAATAAATTAACCAAGGAATCTTGGTCACTGAAGTATCAATACAGTGACACTCTACTCATTGACTAATCACAGTTGACAGATCACATCAGATCATGGAGTGGCATTAGCCTGTCCATTAACTTTAGCCACAATGTGCCAAAGGGGACAAAGTCTGGGTTAGTTTCTTTTGATTACTGCAGTTAGCATATTTCACTTTCCGTGAAAGAAACGTTTAATTTAGATGGCAGTTGATTTGTGTCATGAGATTTCAACTGACAGGAACCAAAATTATATGTGTGTTTACGACTTCTTTGCTTTTAAAGATTTATGCCAGGGAAACATAAATCACAGGACCAGGACTTGGGAGGAGGGGGGAGAGGGAACCTGTCAGCTTGATGGATTGAGATCTATTAGGCCACATCTCAAACTGCTGAGAAAATGATAATGGGGTGGGGAGAAGGGATGGTCAAAATTTAGTGGTTTGCCTATCCCCTACACAGTGGCTTAGAGTTTGGGGAAAAATTAAATAGCAGAGGAAACAGCAATGGACCATACAAAGAGACCTCTAATACCAGCCCTGCCATTGACAGAAGTTAGAGCGGGAAACCTTAAAAATCATTTTAGTCCAACTCCTTCATTTTACAGCCTAGTACTCTGAGGTCAAAGAGGAGTATTTTTTTTAAAAAAGAAGACTTTTAAAATGCCTACAAACTTTCAACAAAAAAGTGAAGTTCTAATGGTTGGTTGGAGAATAATGGAGTGAGGAGTGATTTTTAGGTAAAAGAGCCTTCCTAGGGATCTTCATGGTACCAAATACATAAGATGGGCATGTTTGATTTTCCTAAATCCTTTCAGGTTGAAAGAATAATGTTCTCTTCCATTCTTTGTGGTAGAAGCAATGGAAGCCTCAGAATCACTCTCCAGTGAAAGCATAATTAGTCTACTTCTGTCCACTTTTCATTAAATGGGATAGATTTCTGAAGACCTGGAAAGTGAGATCAGTGCTTGCCTGTGTGAACAGTCCCCTGACAATGAGGTACTGGACCCATAAGTAGTCATCTCCAGCGATGCCTAAGCCTGCTTCTTAACCCTGACAGTGATTTCTCAGATTTACTTCTTAATTTTCTGGTCTTTGAATTTCCTGTTGACAAGGTTCCCTGATCTCATTCCCACTTTGCTGCTTTGATTTTCTTCTCCATTTTTGCATCTCCTTCAACATTTCCTAACTGTCAGTCTTTAGATACCCCTTTGTTGAACTAAGGCCTCATCCTTCCCCCCCACTTCCTTCAGAACAACTAGTAGGTCAACAGTTCTGGAGAGCATTCAACTCTCATTTGAGTTACTACAACTCTGCTCCTGCTATACCAATATTCCTAGCAGTCTACCCTCTGATGAACCACTACCCTCCTCTAAAAAATCAGTACAGTTTCCTGCCCTCTTCTGCTCCTAAGTAAACAGGCTTTCACTGTTCCCTTTCCCTGCTTTTCTGAGAACATATGTATAAGATTCCTCTCTCTTATGCCAAAGCCTAAGGAAGAGACACATAAACACACAAAGAACCAAGCTGAGGAGGGAACCCCAGGGCCCCACAGAGACATAACTTCTTGGGGAGGAAAGCCCTAAATGAGCATCCTATTTGCAGTCACAGTGTGTCCCCACTCAACAGTAATCTTTCCCTCAAAAGCTGAGAAATGGAGGTAATCATATCATCAGTGTTAGAGGATACACTGGCAAGATTAGCTGCTTCCCATGAGTACAGTGGCTAAGAAAACAGTACAAGTTACATCATATATCTAACTGCTCTTCTCAGTCATGCCTGTATCTTCCTTTTAGGTTTTCAGTCATAAGTATATTGCTTGGTTGATAACAGATCCACAGTGGTTGGGTGGGGCACCAGCTCAGCAGGGACCAGTCTGTTTGTTGACAGATGAATTTCTGCTTTCTGAATCCCCAAGATGTTTCCCTATTGTCAGCAGCAAAGAACTTGAGCCACTAACATCAGATGTTTGATCCAGAAGGGCTTTGCTATGAAGACTCTACCAAAAAGTGTAGAATGAACCGTAAGAGGTTATAGGATGATAGTCAGAGCTGAGAAAAGAGGAGGCATTTGGGAACTGGTTCCTTTTGGATACCCCCTAGGTTTGTCTGTTGATACAGTCACCAAAAGGAGAGAGGGGGCCAGAGAAAAGGAGAGACCAACTAGAACATCCCTGACATGGTTGCCAAACTGACTAGTTTATAGAAAGATTAGAGACCAGAACAGAGGGTTGGACATAAAGGAATTACCACAGGATGGTATCTGGATTCCCTCCATCACTTTTCTCTACCATCAATATATAGAATCACAGATCTAGAGCTGAAAGAAAACTTAGAAGTCCAACCCCCTCATTTTATAGATGAGAAAACTGAGGTTAAGAAAGGTTAAGTAACTTGACTAAGGCCAAGTTAATAATTAGCAGAGCCAGGATTCCAACTCAGGTCCTCTGATTACCCTTTCCACTACACCATGATGGATCACAGATATAATGTTTAGATTTTTCCATCTTATCAATATGAAGCCCTGTGACTCTACCCTCCCTCTCTACTGACTTCCATCTCTAATTGACTAGAAGACATCTCCAACTGCATGTTCCTTAGGCTTATTAAACTCAGCATAATCAAAATTGAATTCGTTATCATTCCCCTCAAAGCCCTCGCTTCTTCCTAGCTTTCTTATTACTAGAGAGGATACCAGGCCCCAGCTTCACAACCCAGACATCTTTCTCAACTCCTCATTCTCTCTCATTACCTATATCCAATATTCCAAGAACTGTTGACTTAAGTAGCATTTCTCAAATATACCCCCTTATCTCCTCTAACACTGCCACCACCCTGGTGCAGGCTCTCCTTACCTAATGTCTGCTGGTTGGTCTCTCAGTCACAGGTCTCTCTCTATGCCATCTTCCACATAAGTGTCAAGTATATCTTTTTTGTGTGTGTGTGATTTTTTTTGGAGGGCAATGGGGGCTAAGTGACTTGTCCAAGGTCACACGGCTAGGTTTTGTGTTGTTTCTGAGGTCGGATTTGAACTCAGGTCCTCCTGACTCCAGGGCCGGTGCTCTATTCACTGTGCCACCTAGCCATCCTGATCTTCTTTTTTTAACAAGAACTTTTTCTGCCTTAATATTCTTTCTTAAAAATTATTAATTTAATATTTTATTTTCTCCAATTACATGTTAAAATACTTATAAACTTTTTTTAGTTTTGAGTTCTAAATCATATCCTCATTTCTTCCCTCCCTAAGATAGTAAGAAATCTGATAGTTTATACATGCATAATCAGTTAAAACATTTCCATATTACTCATTTTCTACAAGATGACTTGAATTTAAAAAAAAAGAATGAAAGAAAATGAAAATAGCATGCTTTAGTCCATATTCATACAGAATCAGTTCTTTCTCTGGAAGGGAATAGCATGCTTCATCATTAGTCCTTTGGAACTCTCTTGGATCATTGTCTTGCTGATTCACAGATTCATAATCATACAATATTGCTCTTACTGTGTGCAACATTCCCCTGGTTCTGCTCACTTTACTTTGCATCAGTTCATGTAAGATCTTCTTGAAGTGAAAGTCTGATAATGTCATTTCCTTATTCAATAAACAGTGACAATAAACTCCATTATCACCTCCAGGATCAAATATATAATCCTCCGTTTGTCATTCAAAGCCCTTCATAACCCCCACCTCCCTTGCCTTTCCAAACTTCTTAGGCCTTACTCCATGCTCCAGGCTCCACATGTTCATGTGACACTGCCTCCATGCTGTTCCTAGAACAAGACACTCAATCCCCCAGTTCTGGGCATTTTTGCTGGTTCTCCCCCATTCCTGAAATACTCTCTGCCTCATCTCTACCTCTTGGCTTTCCTGCCTTCCTTCAAGTCTCAGCTAAAACTCCACCTTCTACAGGAAACCTGTCAGATACCCCTTCTTGCTCATTCCTTTCCTCCATTGATTATTTACACTTTGTTCTATATATGGATTGTTTGTATATACTTGTTGATATGTTGCCTCCTGTATTGAAGTGTGAGCTCCTTGTGAGCAAGGAATGTTTTTTTTTCTCTGTATCTCCTTCCTTAGCATGGTACCTGGCACAAAGCAATCATTTAATAATGCCTTTTGACTTAACCTCTATGGGCATCAGTCTCCTCATCTACAAGAAGGGGACAATAATTCCTATCACTATCATAAAGCTGTTGTGAGAATCAAATAAGATAATCAATCTGAAAATTATTTGAAAAAAAGCAAGATGAGTAATACAAATGCAAAGAATTCTTAAGACTGCCTAAAGATAGTTTGTCTAAAGCCTCTTTGCTTACCTTAAAGTGTCGAAATCCATTGGGAATTGTTCCCCTTTGCAAGTTTAGCAAAACAGTTTATCTTCAGTCTAAAACTGTTTCATTTGGCAAGTTGATTTTATAAGCTAGACAGATTTGTTGTTCTCACTCTCTCCCTGTCTCTCTTTTACAGTGTGTCAATGTAAAGCAGACCCTTGGTCTGTCTTTCCTGGAGCCTTTTCCAAACAGGATCCTATAGCAGCAACATCCTGTAGATTTAAGTCTCTCACATAGTACATGTGTCAGGAGTTGTAAATTGTCCAGATTTTCACAGGCCAGATCAAGGCCTTCAAAGGCAAGCTGCAAAGCAGGCAGAGAAAGAGCCAGTTTTGAATAATTAATCATTTATTAAGTACCTATTGTGTGCTAGGCACTGTGCTAAGTGGAGAGAGAGAGAGACAGAAAGAGAGAGAGAGAGAGAGAGAGAGAGAGAGAGAGAGAGAGAGAGAGAGAGAGAGGAAGAGACAGAGAGAGAGAGGAAGAGACAGAGAGAGACTGAGACAAACAAAAGACATTCCCTGATCTCAAGCAGCTCATAATCTGCTAGAGAAAACAAGCAAATAAATACATACAAATAAGCCATCTATGAGAAAAATAGCAAACGATTAAGAGAGAGAAGGCACTAGAATTATGAGGAGTTGAGAAGGCCTTCCTGGATAATATGGCATTTAACAAGAACTTAAAAGAAGTTAAATAGCATCTTATCCAGGAAAATGAGGAAGTGTTACAGAGAGGAGATGCAGGATCTTATTTGTGGAACTGCCCGAAGGGCCTGTGTCACTCAATTGTATAGTATGTGGCAGAGTGTAAAGTATAAGAAGACTGGAAAGGCAAGAAAGGGCTAGATTATGACAGACTTTGAATGTCAGACAGACGACTGTGCATTTGATCCTAGAAATGATTGGCAACCACTAGAGTTTACTGAGTTGGGGGCGTGGGGGCAGAAGGTAGATGGGATAGATGGATACCTCTCTCAGTCAACATTCATTGGCTATAACCTGAATGAGATTGGAGAGATATCTTGGTTTCTAACTGATATTCAAAGCTGTGCCCAAAATATCCACCTTCCGTGTGTCCTGGTGAGTCATCGTATTGTACTACAGGCATTTCTGGGAACCCTTTAGAACCCCCTTGGCAAAGGATATTTATAAGATTCAGGTCACTATTTGACCTTTCTAAAGTGTGGAGTGTGGTGAGATACACTTTCCTTTAGGGAGAAGCGGTTAATCAAAGAATCAATTATGGCATCCCTATCACTGAGCTTTATCAAATTCCTAAGCAAGAGGAAGATCTGGGTTCAAGTCCCATGTCTGAGACATATTGGCTGTACAAGTCACTTAACTTCTCAGGGCTCTAGGTCAGTGGTATCAAACTCAAATAGAAACAGGGCCATTCAACTCTACGTAAGGATCTGTGGGGCCTGCTTAGAATACCACATAGTAATATTATCTGTGTTCAATTTTTATTTATTTTATTAAATATTTCCCGATTGGTTGGGCACTCAGGAGTATTATGGTCACATGTTTGACACCTCCACTCTAGATACTTATTTCCTTTTCTTCTTTCTTACACTTTTCCCTTCATCTTCCTTCTCTATCTCCTTCTCTTTCTTCTTTTCTTTACTTTTTCTTTCTCCTCTCTCCCTAATTCATTCGACATATAATATTTTCCTATCTTATAAACCACCCTAATAAATTTATTCATGAGTTTTTTTCCAACTTTTCATAGATTTGGAAGAAACTTTTAAAATTATGTAGTATAACATCCTTATCTTATAGATGAGAAAACAGAGACCCAGAGAGGAGAAGGGACTTGTCCAGAAACAAAGATTCTTAGTAGCAAAACCCAGGTTTCCTGCATCATCAACCAGTGTTGTCTCCACTATACCACAGTGACTGCTAAGTTGCTTTGGAGGAGATATAAGCTCTGCCCCCTCCTTGTAACCTCAGTAGAAACAGCTCTCCTATAGCTCATGATATATTGAACCATTATCATCTATGACAAGTATTCTGAACCTTTTTTGTGACATAAACCCCTTTGATAGTCCAGGCAAGTCCATCGACTCCATCTCAGAATCATGTTTTTATTTAAAATTCATAATTGAGGAAAATACTAAATTAGAATTAGATGTTAGTGAAGATAAAGGTGTATTTTTCCCATCCAACTTCAGACCCCCTGAAATATATTCACAGACCTTGAGCATCCATGAATCTAAGTTATCTATGAGCATTCTGGGGAAGGGAAGGCAGGGAACAGTTCTTGTTTTACAGATTAGGAACTGAAGCAGGAAGTTTTTTTTTTCTTCTCTCCTACAATAACAGAAATCCAGGGCAATGAAGGACAGTGTTTTGCTATAGCACTTTATTCGGTGAGGCAAAGCCTCATGTAGAAAGTAGTACCTGAGTTGTCCTTTGAAGGATGCTAATGATTCTTCAAGGTAGTGGGGGAGGAGAGGGTATATTCCAGGCATGAAGCATCACCTGTGCAAAAACACAGAGTCAAAGTATGGTGCAGCCCACAGTCTTTCATTATACATCCTGAAGTCTCATGGGTGCCATCTTGGAGCGTTGGAATGAGCAATGAGTTTGCAATCAGAAAATGAGACCTAAATTCCAAATGCCTGCTTTGCCATTTCAAAACCTATATTACCTTCAGCAAGCCACTTTACTCTTCTGATCCTCAGTTTCCCGTTCTGTAAGAAGAAAGAATGGGTTGGATTTGACAAGTTCTAATGTCCCAGATCTAAATCCTATGATTCTCCAACATACCCATGTTCCCTCATGAATGGGAGGCAGCTGTGTTAGAGAAGGCAGTGTACAATAGGGAGAGTAATTCCACAGGTTGAATAAGGAAGACTACGTTTAGCATCTTCCCAAATGAAATGACATCTGAGAACAGAAGAGTAGAGCCTTGCTGGATGAAGTCTAAACTCTATCATTTAGTATTTGATGCCTCTACCGTCTGATCTCACCCTGCCTTTCCAAACCTTGCCAACTAGGCTAATCACCTACCATCTATAGTTGAAGGGTTGTTATGGAGAACAAGGACTTACTGTGCTAGATCTCAAATGATCTAGGGTCATTGAGAAGTACATGGAAAACAGTATAGTACAGTGGAAATAATATTATTTGGAAGGGAGAAGACATACATTTAAGTCCTTTCTTTGATACTTATTAACTCTATGATCCTTAGCAAGCCATCTAATAAAGAGGGTATTACCCACTTTGCCTCAGTTTTTCACATCTCTAAAATGGGAATAATATTTGTATGATTTATTTTATATATTTGTTGTGATGTAAATGTTTTTTGAACCTTAGAGCCTTAAATAAACCTGTTAATGATTATAACAACAATAGTAATGAGACATACCTTGCCTTGATATTAGGAAGAATTTCCCAGTGATTAAATGTATGGAACAGTGAGTTCCCCAACACTAGAGACACCTGAAGGATATCGGGCTTTCTAGGGCTTGTATAAAGTGTATTAATGCACAAGGTCCCTTCCAGTTCTGGGATTCTATGTGTTTCTGATTCTTTTCCCTCCTACATTCTCCCTTCCCCCATCTAAATTTCTCTGCCTTCCTCCTTTCTCTTTCTATCTTCAAGGACCGCATTTATATTTTCTGTTCATTTCCAGCACTTATGACGACCACAGGAGATTATGGGCATCTCTCTAGACACACCATGTTTCTTTTTCCTGCAATAATTACTTGTACTAGAAAATATAATTTGAATTCTGGGCTGGTTTTTACTTGAAAAATAAGCAAATAACAATCCTTTGCATGTAATCTCAGGGCGGGTTACTCTGAAGTTTTAAGTTCTGCTGCATATTATCAGACTCTTGCCCATTATTTTGTCTTTAATTTGTTCTCCTGATGTGGAGCACTTCAGGCCTGTTGTCTCTGTTTTTATGTCCTTTCAAAAGCATTGGGAAATTGAATAGGGGAGGGGAAAAGAAGCAGGGTGAGAAAAAAGGAAAGCACTTTCAACATTCCATTCACCAATTGAAGTGGCTTCTAGGAAATGGGAAACAAAACATCACTAACTAAATCATCATTATTTACACATGCAGCTGGATGGAGGCAGTTTGGGCATGTAATTAGGTGCCTAATTATGCTGAAAATGCAATTATATGATTTTTTTTAAAAACAGAATTAGGTCCTCCTGAGAAGCGCTAAAGATTGGAGTGTTGTTATCTCGCTGGAGAGCAAGCCTAGCAGAGGGCACTTAAACCTGATGGGCTCAGGGCCCCTGGTGTATACAAAAGGTCTCAGAAAAAAAGCAAACAAACATTCCAAGGGCATGGAAAACAGACTCATAAAATTAGAGAAGTGTAGGATTGAAATGAAGTGAGCTGAAGTGAGACGCAATGAATAAGCCAAATATCATGGAAAGGCAACAACCAGCTAGCATATATATTTTGGACAACATGAATAGGTTGAGCATGAAGGTAAAATTTAAAGGGACTAAGAAACATTGAAACCTCAAGAGGTTGTGAAGAAGTTAAGTTTAAGGCATAAGGGAACCTTACACAATGCCTGGTACATAGTGAGAGCTTAATAAATACTTGTTGACAGACTGCCCAACGGTGCCTGAAGCCCGGATAAAGAATGTTTGGGATACAGAATAGAGAGTGTGTTCCTCATCCATGGGTCAGGAACCAGAGTAGAAACCAGGAGGTAGATGAGTCCCAGCATTTGACAGCATTTCTCCTTTAAGGAACACACAAACCCAGCAGAAAAAGACATCGTGCCCAGGGTGTGTATTGAGTGTGTCAAACTGTCATTCATCTGTCAGTCGGCTTCCTGTTTCTTGGGTTCCCTATGGCCCCTCCTGACAGTTCTTCAGTTTGGCTTTCATTCCTAGAAATTGAGCAGACTTGTTCTCACAGTGTCCCAGGTCTTGCTCCTAGAATGAAGTTCCTGCTCTTTCTTTATATTTTGGCTTATTACCCTGACTGCAGCCTTGGTTCTTCTGTTACTTTCCCTTGTCATCTCAACCTCTGTACAATTCCAAAATGCCCAACACGTTCACTTGGTTAATTCTCCAAACGAATATGCCAAGAGGACCAGGGAGAGTTCCAGACAGGAAATATATCACAACCTGGGGATGAAAGAGACAATTCAAGAGTCCTGACTCATAGATAGAACCAGGAAATGTGTTCTGGAAGTGACTAAGGATTCTAGTAGAACAGCTAGACAGTGCAGTAGATAGAGGGATAGGGCCTGGAGCCTGGAAGATCTGAGTTCAAATCCAACCTCAGACACAAACTGTGTGACCCTGAGCAAGTCACTTAACCCTGTTCCCCTCAATTTCCTCATTTGAAAAAAAAAATGAGCTGGAGAAGGAAATGGCAAACCACTCCATTATTTTTGCCAAGAAAACCCCAAATGGGGTCATAAAGAGTCAGACATGACTAAAATTACTGAACAGCAAGGATTCCACCAGAGTCTATTGTCAGAAGCAACTATCTCTGTAGCAGGTGTGCCCTTACCGAAAGAGAATTGGCCAGATTAAAAATGCAGCAGACATACAGCAAACAGCTGTGTCTATGGGTATCAAACTAGCTATTGACCAAATCCTAAATAGTCTTCACATCCCTCAACTCCAAAGTCATTTGCCAAAGCAATGACAGAAAAGACTTCACCTACAGAGCAGATAAGAAACTGCTTCCTGGACACTTCCTGTAGCCCAGGGTTAGCACAGGAAGGAAGAGATGGATTTGCAAGGGGATCTCACGCCTTCAAGTCCATCCTGTCTCATTATGTTGTATCCCCTTTCCTTACTCTCATTCAACCATCTGTCCTGCATCCATAGAAGAACAACCTAGGATTTTAAAGTTGGAAGAGAATTTAGTGATCCAAATACTTCATCTAAACAGATGAAAAAAATGAAGTTGGTAATCAATAGCAGAGCAAAGATTCAAACCCAGGAGCCATGACTTGAATCCATTACTTTCCATATACCACATTGCCTCCCCATGATTGGGAAAATGTATAAACAAATACTAGTGAAGCATAATCACATAATCTTGTGCTAATTTTGTTTCTACCCATGCCTTTATACCATCAGTATGGGGAGCTCACCAGTGAGAAAACTCCCTTTACCAATGCAGATCATCAACTATTATGTCCCTGATCCTAATAGAGACTATAATTTACTCTTAGAGAATTTCCTTGGGACACCAAGAAGTTAAATGACTTGCCTAGGGTCATGCTACCAGATTAGGCATGACAACCCCAAGTCATCCTATTTTGGAAATTGTCTATTCCCTTTGACATGCTATTTCTCTTTACCTTAAATATCTCTATTAATTGAGCCTGCTCTTGCTTCCCCTCTTTCCCCCCAGTGACTCCTTTCCCTGCCTTTGTGAGATCATAGAACAATAGGATCTTACACTGAAAGATACCAAAAAGATCATTTCATTCAACCCTCTCCTTTCACAGATAAAGAGGCTGAGACTTGCAGAGATCATGAAGATAGCAAATAGTATAAATCTGGGTTCAAATCCATGCTATCTACCGCAGAAACTAGTCTTCTTCACACTCTATCTCTTGACTCATATTCCTGCATAACTCTGAAAGTGGTACCCAATGGGATTGGAAGCAGAAAATAGCTTTATCCAGCACCAGATAATTCAAAAATCTATGCTCCATAATCCTTCCTTGTTTTGTAACTTACTGGGTCTTATGGAGTGATTTTTTTCTGGGTTTAGTTTGTTTACTTTAATTTCTTACAACAATTACTCTTTTAAATCTTCAGGACACTGGTGAGTTTGATAACGATAAACCACAGGTGTTTCTTCAAGTCAGTCAATACAGCAAAGAAATCAGTGAAAGTCTAGCAGTCAGATGTTAGGGTAGCAGAAGTGATCACTTGGAGCTCTGGAGCCTGGAGGGGAGGAGGTGGGGGTGGACCAGGACAGACAGGAGGAAAAGACTCACAAGGAATAGAATTGGACCGTCTACAAAACTAGAGTCCCTTCATGCCTAGACATTTGATTACAGATAGACCCTCCAGGTTGCTTCCAGTTTTGAAAGTCTACTAGATGCCTCCTTTTTTGGAAATGCCTTAAAAACTCCATTTCTGGGCCTGTAACTTTCTTGCCCCCAGACCTTGGTTCTGTTTAGCACTGTTGAGAAGAAACATTCATTCACCATGCCCAGCATGTGTAGTATTGTATATGGCACCCTCCCTGAATACAGTCTCTACATACATAAAGTCATTGACTCATAGAACACAGTAGAAAGAATGCTGGGTTTAGAGTCATAAAATGTAGCTTTGAATCCCAGTTCTATATCTACTATGTCCCCGCTGAATTTCAATCTATAAAATTGGGAGGGGGTTGAGGAGGCAAGACTCTGTGGTTTCTAAAGTCCCTTCCCCTATCTAGTCCAATACCTTCCTTTTATAATTAAGGAAAGTGAGTCCCAGAAGGATGAAAAAAGTCTAAAGTCCCACAGCTTGTCAGTGGCAGTCATGTCTAAATTATGGGTGTTCTGTTTCAAAATCTTAATCCATTTCTCAAAATGTCCTCAGGCCTATTCATCAAAGTGTAAGAGCTGGAAAGATCCTTTGGCATTTTCCAATTCAGTAGATGCTTTAACAGATGAGATAATTGCATGCTTATTTAATTTGTTGCCCATGCCAATGTCCAGGGCCAAGGAAGGTAAATCGAAATGTAAAGGATTCTTTTCCCACATATACTAAG
Organism: Petaurus breviceps papuanus; assembly: GCF_028583685.1. Taxonomy (NCBI): domain Eukaryota; kingdom Metazoa; phylum Chordata; class Mammalia; order Diprotodontia; family Petauridae; genus Petaurus; species Petaurus breviceps. Next base: position 1,436,228 of record NW_027187325.1, on the reverse strand, counting down.
GCTTTTATGTACTTGAAATTTCACTAGAGATTGGCACTGCCACTTACTGCCTGTGATACTTGAGGCAAATAACCACCCCTCAGGTCCTATTTTCTTATTTGTAAAATGAGGGGGCTGAGTCACCTCTAAGGTTCTTTACAACTTAAAAATTGACAATTCTCCAAGTTTAAGCATATGCTTGTGATTTCAGGTATAGATGGGCAAAGGAGCTGATTGCTGTTGTTTTGGTGATGTGGAAGGAAAAGGGGTCTTACATAAAGCTGATAATTGCATTTATTAACTGTATTATGTTAACCTGCCTCATCCTTATTTTGTTTCCCTGAATTAATGCCTGCCTGATTCCTAAGCTTTGAGGGTTGGGAAGGAAAGAGCAGGGATGGAGTGGGAGAGTACAGGAAGCAAAAGCTGCCTTTGACTATCTACCTAGGTCTTTTGTCAATCAAGTCAACAAGCATTTATTAAACACCTACTATGTGCCAGGTACTGAACTAAGTGCTAGGAAAACAGAGAAGGCAAAAGATTGTTCCGCTCTCAAGGAGTTCACAGTCTAATGAGGGATAACAGGCAAATAACTATGAACAAATTATGAAAATGACAAATTGGAGAAAATCTCAAAGGAGAGGCTTTTTAAACACCTGTCTAGCACTGTTCTAGGCAATGGGAATATCAAAAATAAAGTATAACACATCCTATAACCGTATAAGGTTGTGTGTGTGTGTGGGTTGGAGGGATACAGCTATAACATGAACATGGATATGTAGAATATATGATGAGAGAGAGGAATGATAAATTTATTTAAATTACCTAGGAAACTATAAGAGGTACAAGGACACTCTAACCTAGAGGGATCATGAAAGCTTCAGGAATGTAGTTGACGTATGAGTTGAACCTTGGAGGAAGAGAAGATTTCCAAAAGGTGGGACATTCTAGGCCTAGAGGACAGCCTGCCCCGATGCCTTGAGTTGGGAGCACGTATGTTGAGTGTGGGCTGCACACTGTCCTTCCAGTCGTATTTTCCATTACTCTCCGTTATGCCAGTCCAAATGCTCTCCTTTCTGTTCCCCAAAATGGACATTCTACTGCCTAACTCCTTGCCATTACCCATGTTGTGTCTTCATGCTTCTTCACCTCCACCTCCTAGAATTCTTCAATTCCTTTAAGACTCAATACAGATGACCATATGACCACCTCCTCCTCCTCTCCTCATTCTTCCAGCTCTGAGTGTTTTCTCCATCTTCATGTTATACTGCATTTGTTTTTCTGTTTAAATATTGTATTCCCTTTCCCAGTAACAGGTGGACTGGTTTTTTGTCTCCATGTCACCTTGGTCTAGCACAATGCCTTGTGATTTTTTTTTCATGGGAACTGGGACTTCAAGAGTGTAAGCAGTTCCCAGTGAGGAACTTCTGCCAATGTAGATTAACCTGTGCTTTGCAACTTGAAACCTTAGAGGGCTACCTGGGGCAATTGAGATGGTGGGAGACTGCCAGATTTATACAACCAGTATATGTCAGAAATAGACCTGGGACCCAGTCTTCCTGATTCAGAGGCCTGTACAGCCAAGACTACCCCTCCCCTGGCACAGAATCAGCTCTTAAAATGCTTGTTGAGGGGTGGCCAGGTAGCATAGCGAGTAAGGGCACCGGCCCCAGCATCAGGATGACCTGGGGATCGAATCCGGGATCAGACACTTAGCACCCACCCAGAAACACCTGGCCGTGTAACCTTGAGCAAGTTACTTAACCCCAATTGCTTAAAAAATAAAATAAAATAAAATAAAATAAAATAAAATAAAATAAAATGCTTGTTGATTTGAAATGAATTACCTTGGAGAATGACAGATAAAAGTTAAAAAAGAGAGAGTACATTTTTTAAATGACCTAGCAAAAGATCTCTTCCTTTGAAAATGTGTTCATTAATTCCTCCAACAAACATGTAATAAATTCCTACTGTGTACCCAATACTGAGGAAGGAAACAAGATGAACTTGTGTGTGTGTATGTGTGTGAAAAGAGACAGAGAAACACAGAGACAGTGAAACAGAGAGATAGAGAGGAGAGAGAAGATGAGGAAGGGAGGGAAGGAGAGAGATGCAGAAGTATATTATTAAAAAAATTGTCAACTTATTGAGGCAAGAGCCTCATACCCAGGGTTTCGGCCCTGTGTAAACTTGAAAAATTATTTAGGAAAATGAGATAAATTCATCCCAAAGTTAAGCCATGTAAGAGTTAAGTGACAACACAGAACAATAATACATGTATTATCCAACACATAAGGCTGTGTAGGTTGAGTGCCTAATGGATTACATGTAGAAGTGATAACAATAAGAATAGCTATCATTTACATAGCACTTTTAGGTTGTCAAGTCCTTAACCTTTGCCATCCTATTTTAGCCTCACAACAACCCAAGTAAGTGCTAATATCATACCCAATTGCACATAAGAAAACAGGCACAGAGTGATTACATGACTGACCCAAGGTCACACAGCTAGTAATTCATCTGGATCTGAACTCAGGTCTCCCTGACTCAAAGTACAACATTCTCTACACCATGACACCACAGTGCTTCAACAAGAAGCAAAATGGAAATGCTAGGAAGATTCAGAGGAAGAGATACAACTGTTTGCAAGAATGGTTTAAAATAGGCTTCACAGAAGCGAGAAGCTAGTATTGTGAAGATGGTGAGACTGTAGACAGGCAGAGAAGATAGGGAAGTTTGCATTGTAGGTTTAATAGGAATAAAAACAAGGAGGAGGGACATTTTTGAAGGTTAATAAGAAAAAAATCTAGTTCACTATCATAATTATAGAGTTAGAAGGGATCTTATTTTACAGATGAGGAAACTGAGCCCCAGAGAATCATGCAGGTACTAAATGGAATAGCTCAGGGTTAAAATACCACTCTACCACCTCAAAATACAGAAGCTTAGGTTGAATAGATAGGTTGGGGCCAGATTACAGAAATCCTAAGTCCCACGGAAAGTGAATGGGCATATAGACAAGACGGGTTTAGGAGCTATCTGTCCAAGAGGTTGGAGGATGGGCCTGCTGAGCCCTCTCTCTCCTTAGGACCTTCTGTCTCCAGCATATTAAGTTTTTGTCTGAACTCAAGGCCCTAAAAGAATGAATGGCTGAACATAGCCTAAAGCTCACATACTGTCTTCTAAATGAGTGAAAGGGGAAGGGAAGGGAGGTAAAGGGCAAGTGGAAGGAATGAAAGAACAGAGAGAAAGAAAGGACAGAGGCACTAGCAATGAGGTCTCTGAAATCCAGGCCTAAGGGCTGCCTCTACCACTTTGACTGGATGGTTTCATGATAGTCCTGCACTGTGAAAAACAAAAATAATAAAAACAAGGACTCCAGAGCAGGAGAGGCTCTTAGAAATCACCTCAAACCAGCAAACTGAGGGTAAGAGTGGAAAAAGAAAAATAATTCAGTTGTTCTGAGTGCAGATGATGGTAAGAAGGAGTAAAAGGCCAGCGCCCAGACCTAAGGGGGGCAGCCTGTCCAAATAGACCAGGGAGTGGGAGATGGGAACAAAAGCGGCACTCAGACTGGGCTGCCACGACCTGGGGGAGGGGCCCTTTCACAAGCTCTGACCCTCCCCACAGTTCTCTTTTGTGGGGGTGTGGGGGGGATGACATTTCTCCTTCAATAATGTATTAAAGCCAGCCAGATGTCCAGGGTCATCCTTAGGACATAGCCTTTATTAAAGCCCTACATTAACTTCTGTTCTACCCAAGGCATTAAGGAAGACCGAGAGAAGGGCAATTCAAAGGAATGGATTCATCAAAGAAAAAAAGGAGAGAGGTTCACCCCAGCAGAATGCTTCCTACCTAAACTTATCCTTCCCTTCAAACTAAGTCTGGAGTAAAATCTGAAATGGGCTTTGAATTGTAGTTAAATGCCGTTATCTTAGTTTCTGCATAAATGATACTCCCAAAGCCTCCAGATCAGACTGGGAGGACAAGTCACTGAAATGTGGTTTGGCTGACCCCTGACCTCCCCTTTATGTCCCTTCCTTCTCTTCTGGGCATTCCCTTAATCTTGGAAGCATCAGGATACCGTAAAAAGGACATAGGTGTGGGAGTCCAAGTGCTTGGGTTTAGACCCCACTGATCTGATCTTGAGCAAATCATGTGACTTCCCAGGATCCAGTTTCTTCATTTGTAAAATGAGGGGACTAGAGTAGTCTTGCAAATTCTTGGGCTTTTTTTTCCCCCAAAGACAGGAGCTCTACTTAGAACTTATTATTTTCTATGACTTCTTCAATAGGTTAAGTAAGCATAAATTAACTAATGTTTTGAAAATTGGGGTGGAAATTTATTTCCAGAAGCATGACATTCAAAAGGAAAAAGTATCAGCAGCATGTCACATACTCTTGATATATAAGGAGAATAATCTACAGGAGAAAAAAAGGGGAGCCAATAAATTACACAGAGACCATACCTTAATATAATTTGATTCACTGAGCAATTCAGAAATACTGAACACACACAACATATTAAAATTCACTAATGATGTGGCTATTCTGAATTTGGATAAGCAAAATACATTCGTGTACATGGATAGGTAGACAAATAGGGTTATGAGGCAGTGTGGCATAGTAGATAGTGAACAAACCTCAAAGCCAAGAAAACCTGCATTCAAGTTACACCTTTGGCACATCCTGGCTTTAAGACCCTAGGTAAGTCATTTCACATTTGAGTGCTCTACTCAACTAAGATAATAAATGGCCGAAAAGATCTCAGTCTGTATTGGATTGGTAGAGGGAATTTCATCACTGGGGATTTCCCTATTCCAATGAAATCACATGTGTAATTCTTATTCGTTATACACACATACAGTTGGATAAAAATAAAAAGTTGTCCAGTCATTTTTAGTCACGTTTGACTATGAGTATATTTGGGGTTTTCTTGACAAAGATAATGTAGTGGTTTGTCATTTCCTTCTCTAGCTCATTTTACAGATGAAGAAACTGAGGCAAAACAGGGTTAAGTGATTTGCCCAGGGTCACACAGCTAGTACATGTCTAAGGCCAGATTTGAACTCAGGAAGATGAGTCCTCCTGACTCCAGGTCCCGCACACAAAAATACCCAGAGTTGCCACTTAACTAGTGAGGTTTAGTATTTAGTGCTTAGGATTTCTGCACTGTTCATTGAATATGTGTGTGTCCATTTAAATGTTTTGTTGTTTTTTTTTATTTTTGTTTTGGAATTTTTTTAAGAGAGAGAGAGGAGGGAGAGGGAGGGAGACAGAGTCAGATGACAGAGGGAGATTTAGAGCAACATCAAGACAAAAAGACACTCTAGAACTTCAGTATAACAAGGTCTTTGGGGGTACTTTCATTAAACTACGTTGGATGGCTTTCCAAAGCAGTTCTTCTTGTTCCCTCCTGCTTCAAATAATTATTCTTTAGCATAGCCGAAAGAATAAAATAGAGCTGATCCTATGGCCCTTTGTCAGCAGCAGATATGAACAATGAGCCTGTCCTCATTGTTTAATTGTGCTAATTGTGCTTTTGCTAACACTCTATTCTGGTCAGTTGTTTTAAGCTTTTTTGTATTTGCTCCTGTCTAGCACATTAAATAACTATCCCTTTTCCATGATTCTGAGTACTAATTAACATGGATTATCATCAGTCTTTCTCTATCGATGCATCATTTGACATCAGGCAGCTTGATGTCAGTGTTTTGTTTTGTTTTTTTCCCACTAGATCCCTTTCCAGTGACAGAAATACTCCAATGGTGAGGGACCCTGCCCTAATTCAGCTTTGCTTTAACTTTCCAGAGGTAAACTTTTCCTTGGTCTAGAGGCTTCATTCACTTTGTCCAGAGTTTTTGCCTTCTACCTAGTCCCTAATAGACTCTCTTCCCTACGCAGTCATTTCACAGAGAAAATAATTACCCCTAAACTATTTTGTAAGACCCAAAATTAGACTAGATTTTCTTCAAGTGAGACCCATTTATATAGTCCAGAAACAAACAAGATTGGAGAATCTTTAGATATGAAGTGCTAGACACTGGTATGGTAGGAAAAACTGTATAGACTTGTAGTTTTTTCCTGCCTTGCCACTATCTCCCTGTGTGGCCTTGGGCAAGGGTTCTCATCTGTAAAATGAGTTGGTTAGACTAGATGATCTCAAAAGTTCCTTCTAGTGCTAAAAGGCTATGGTTTCCCATGCCACTCCCTTCCTGCCTCCTATCAGTACATCTATCACAAATCCTGGGTTGTTGGCTCTCTGAAATTGAGATTATCTTTCTGATTTGTTGTTTAAAAACAGGAAGACTCCACTGGCATTCTTCCTTAGTGAGGCTGAGCTTTTGAAAAGAGTTTATGTTGAATGTGTATTTTCTTTTAGGGACTTCACTGATCTGAGACAAGTGGTTAAGTTCTCAACAAGTAGGACTGACCATTCAACAAGCATTCATTAAATGTCTACTTCCTGCTGGGGATGAAGCCGGGAACTGGGTTTGCAATACAAGAAATGAAAGAGCTGCAGTCTTTAAGGAGTTTACATTCTATGTCTAAATTTGATGTAAAAAAGATGTAGGCAGAACAGAAGATGAAGTAGGATACGAATCAGGCAAAGCATCACTTCACTGTTTCTAAATGTCCTGTTTTCCTCCAAAGAAAAATTGCAAATAGTTATCTCCTTCCCGTGTCACTTTTGTGATGAACTATTTACATGTAAAGCATTAGGTGTCTTCATTTGGAAATAGCCCAGGCAATTATAAACCTTTTGCCACTGCATCTTAAACAGAGTTCAGTTATTTACCTAAATGAATCAGCAGTGGTTATTTTTCCTCCCATTAGTTTCACTGAAATAATTTAGCATATAAATGGAAGCCAAATTATTCTGTCTGCTGTCCAGATTGACAGCTGAGAAACCGTTGCTTAATTTTAAAAGAGCAGGACTGATGAATGTGAAGCTTGATAGGTTATTGTTCAAGGGTGGTAGTGTTTTTGTGTTCGACGTGTCAGATTGATGTGTTCCAAACAATGACCAATTTCATCGCTGTTCTAGAGATTCAATATATTTTGTGGGGTATGTTTTGGAGGGGTAAGAGGGAGAAAGGATAGAGAAAGAGGGGAGGACAAATAACATTAGCTGTATTTTTTAACCATATTCATCATCCATCCACATCACCTGTTTCCTGAGAAAAATCAGAAGCATTAAGTATTCAAGATAGACAAAGTCTTTTATGAGTTCATTTGTGTTGATCATGACGTTCTTATTTCTTTATACTGACATCATATCTCACAAAGCTCATTCTAGGCTTCTTACGAAATATAAGTAGAAGGCTAGATCATCTTCTCTGGTATCCTTACATCCACCTCCATTCCTTATACTGCATAATGCAATGCTACGTACAACATAAGCAGTCAATAAATTCATTTAGCCAATCAACAAATATTCATAGAGCCCCACTATGCCTGCCCTCTGCTAAGCTCTGTTAAAAAAAAAATACACTTATGAAGTACAAAACTTGTCTTCAAGAAACATCCAGTCCATTTGGGGAATGTAAGCTCCTTGTAGCCAGGGAATGATTTGATTTTGTCTTTGTGTCCCAAACAATGAGCACCATGCCTTCACAGAGCAAGTACCTAATGCATGTTTACTGGATTGGATTGGATTGGGAAACAAGCTATACACATGTAAAGTAAAATAACAGCAAACAATACAGCCAACATAATCCATTTATATGTGTGTGTACATACACATACATAAATACACACAAAGTTTACAGAGTCCTTTCTTTGCAATAACCCTGTAACATAGGTTATACAAATATTGTCATTTCTGTTCTATAGATAAGGAAACAGTTTTTAGAGGTAAAATGACTTGTCCCAAATTATTTACTGGTAAGTGGAGGGTCTGGAAGTCAAATCTAGGTCTTCTGATTTCTGGAAAATAATTCAAAGTTATATAAGAAAAGTTTGTATCATAGTTAAATTGTTCATATCTTTTGACTCAGAGATTCCAGTACTTGGATTACATACAAAAATAATCACATCATTATTATCTGTAATAGCAAAACACTGGAAACAAAATGCATGTCCAGCAACCAGGAATAGCTGGGGGAGGGAGGGGTGAATGTAATGGAATATTACTAGGCTGTAAGAAATGATAAAAACAAGGAATTCAGAGAAATGTGATAGATTATATGTAGTGATATAAAGTAAAAAAATAACTAAAAGAATAAAATATTCAGTGATTTCAACAGTGTAATAGCAATCTAGCGAGGCAATAAATTCTGGTAGAATACTTGGCATTAGTACTGCGTTGTTAAAGGACATATCCCTTCTTCCTGTTTACAATAGATTTAACATGTTTCAGGGATTGTACTTTGCAGGAACATTCTTTTTGAGTCCTTGTTGGGAAGTGTTTAAAAGGCATGTCAATAAATTTAATAAATGAAAAAGAAAGTGAGCCAGGGGAATTCAGATTTTAGGGAATGGGAGTCATTTAAGATGGGGGAAGAGGGCAGAGGAGGAGGATGGAATTACTTCTAGTATTTAATGGCTAATCAACTAGCAGTTCGTGGACCTTTGGGCACAAGTCAGTCAGTAAACACTCGCGAAGTCTTTTCCATGTACCAGGCCCTACGATAAATGCCAGCTATGCAAAAAGTGATAAAAGACAGTTCCTGGTCTCAAGGAAACCACAAATCACAATCTAAAGGGGAGGATGACAAGCAAACCAATATACTCAAGTTGTGCGTGTGTGTGTGTACGTATACATCTAAATATATACATATATATATAAACATATGTGGAAATAATGAAAAGAAGGAAGGCACTAGAATTAAGAGAGGTGAGGAAGAGCACATCATGCAAAATGCCAGGCTAGATGAATCAAAAGCTGGAATTAAGGCTGCTGGGAAAAATATCAAAAATCTCAGATATGCTGATGATACCACTCTGATGGCAGAAAATGAAAAAGAATTAGGAAGCTTTGACGAGAGTGAAATGGGAGAATGCAAAAGCTGAAGCTTAACATAAAATAAAACAAAACTAAGGTCTTGAAACTTGGTCCCATCATTTCATGGCAAATAGAGGGAAAAGCAATGGAAGGAGTGTCAGGTTTTATATTATTGGGCTCAAAGATCACTGTAGATGGCAATTGCAGCCATGAAATTAAAAGATGCTTGCTCCTTGGAAGGAAAACTAAGGCAAATCTGGACAGCACACTAAAAAGCAGAGGCATCCCCTTGCCAGCAAAGGTCCATATAATCAAAACTATAGTATATATGACTATGAGAGTTGGACTATAAAAAAGCTGGGTTGCAGAAACGATGCTTTCAAATTGTGGTGCTGAAGAAGACTTTTGAGAGTCCCTTGAATAGCAAGGAGGTCAAATCAGTAAATACTTAAAGAAATTAATTCAAGCTATTCACTGGAAGGTCAGATGCTGAAACCGAAACTTAAAAACTTTGACCACATAATAAGAATATGGGACTCATTGGAAAAGACCCTGATGATGGAAAAAAATTGAGGGGAAAAAGGAAAAGGGGATGGCAGAGCATAAGATGGATAGATAGTATCATGAAAACAATGAACATGAACTTGGATGGACTTTGAGGGATAGTGGTGTATGGAAGGGCCTGGCTTGCTCTGCTCTATGGGGTCCCAAAGAGTCAGACAGGACTGAACAACAACAAAGTCTTCCTACAGAAGATATAATTTTAGTGGGGACTTAAAGATACTCCCTGCCCCCAATCAGCTCACAATTTAATAGGATAGACAGCATGCAAACAAATATATACAAAGCAAGCTATGTATAAGATAAATAGGAAATAATTAACAGAGGAAAGATACTGGATTTAAGAGGAGCTGGGATAGGTTTCCTGTAGAAGATGGGATTTTAGTTGGGACTTAAAGGAAATGGTGAAGCCAGTAGGTGGAGATAAGGAGGGAGAGCATTCCAGGCACAGGGGACAGCCAAAGGAAATGCCTGGAGCTAAGAGATGAAGTGTTCTATTCATGGAACAAGACTAGAGGGCCGTATCACTAGATCAAAGAGTACATATCAAGGAACTAGCCGTAAGAAGACTAGAAAGGTAGAAGGGGACTGGATTTGAGCCCTTCATAACAGAGTATTTTGTTTTTGATATAGGAGGTGATAGGGAATTTGTTGAGTAGGGGAATGTTGTGGTCAGATGCCTGCTTTAGGGAAATCACCATAGTAGTTTAATGGAGGATGGATTGGAATTGGGAAAGATGAAATAAGCAGATGTACCAGCAGGCTATTGCAGCAGTCCAGGTATGAGGTGATATGGGCCTATACCAGAGTGGTGGCAGTGTCAGAAAGAGGGCCAAGAGATGTTGCAAAGGCAAGATTGATTGGAAACAGATTAGAGATTAGATAGTCGATATCATCTATAAAATGGTGTTGATTAAACATACCACCATAACAGCTAGAAAAGCAATTTGGAAAAATTATGAAATTCACCAAAACAAATAACTATAAACTAGTTACAATTTTCTGATGTTTCCATAAGAAAAATGTTTTTGAATTCAGAGTCCCTTTTCACCCTGTTCCAGCCATACTTCAAAGTATTTAATCATCAAGTACAGGTTAATGGAATAATGATTTTTTTTCCTCAAATGGAAATTATTGACATGAGGCAAAACATAAAGAAAAGGGAAATCAAGACAGGTGCGGCAGAACCAATGGACTTTTCTCTACCTAAAACAGTTCTCTTTTGAATTGGAAATGGCTCATCAGCTACTTGCTAGAGGGAAACCCAATCAAGTTTCATCATGTCCTGAATACCATAGCCCACAAACGATCTCTCCTTCCTCTAACGCTTCCATAACACTTGCAGTTTGTGACGCTTGTTTGAAATTTACCCCCTACTGCCTCATAAAGTTTAGCTTGGTCATTCTATAGCACACTCCATCTCCCATCTCCATACTTCTGTGTAGGATGTCCCCCAGGCCTGCGATGTTTCCCCTTCTCACCTCCATCTCTTGAAATTCCTGGTTTCTTTCAGAAATTCAGATAAAGAATTTCCTTTTTCATGAGACCTTTCCTGCTATTTCAATTGCCCTTATCCCTAGCTGCTAGTACTTTCCCCTCCCAAGTTACCGTGTAGCTAATTCATATATGTTACATATATATACATATATGCTCTCTGTATATACTTGCATATAAACATACTAACTCACCTCATGGAATGTAAAGTCTTTAAAGGCAAGGATTGTTTCACATTTGTCATTGTAAATCCCAGCATCTAACCTAGAGTTTGGCACACTATAAAATACTTCTTTGCCTGTTTGATTGTCTAAGTTACATATATCTTGTCTCCTGAGTGGTAAGTTCTATCTTTTTGTAAAAATCCTGGACAGAACTTAATTCAGGGCTGTATATGTAAGTTCCCACGAAATACTAGATGGATACGTGGATCAATAGATGGATGGGTAAATGGGTCGATGGGTGAATGAATTACAAGATATGATACTCTGATAACTTCTAGTCAGCTTCCCAAAGCATGTGTACTTCATTAATTCAGGGGATGTCTAAAGAAATCTGGAAAAGGAAAAAAAGAAAGTAAATTTGACCTTGTAACCAAAACAATTCAGTTAATGGAATCCATTTGCTAACTGATTTGAGTTACCCATGGAAGAACTTTAAGCCTTAGGCTTAAGTACAGCGAGAAAGCAAAAACAAACAAACAAACAAAATCATAGAATTCACAGACCTAGTGCAGTAAGAGACCTCAGAGGCCATTATCTAAGACGGCCAACCTCCTCACTTCCCAAATAAGAAAACTGAGTTCCAAAGAGGTTAAATGATTTAGCCAAGGTTGCAAAGGTCACAAGTGCTAGAAACAAAAATTTAACTCAATTCCCATAACTCCCAAGTTCCACACTTGAATTTTAGTGCTTTTTACTATTGCAAGCTTTCTAATGACTTCAAAGGGTTTTCTGTGACTCTTAAGTCCCACTTTCTCCATTCAAAGCCTCCCTGGCCCACAGGGCATAATCGAGCTTGCTCTCTGTCTCTGTATCTTTGTCTACATCTCTGCCTGTGTTTCTTGTATTGTTGTGTCTCTGTCTCTGTCTCTCTGTGTCTCTGTCTCTCTGTCTCTGTCTCTCTATCTCTTTCCTCTCTGTCTTCTATCTGTCTCTCTCTCTGTGTCTCTTTGTCTATATCTCTGCCTGTGTTTCTGTCTCTCTGTGTCTGTCTCTTTCTGTCTCTCTCCTCTCTGTCTTTCTGTGTCTTTGTCTGTCCTTGACTTCTGTCTATCTCTGTCTCTCACTGTCTCTGTCTCCCCTCCCTTCTCTCCTCTCCTCATACCTGAACTCCTATAGCACTCACTGTACCAGGTTTTGGATTGTGGAGTGCTGGCCAGGGAAATACTAGTCTGCTTAATATCTGCCTTGCATTGTTATTTACCTTTTTCTGTGGGTTAGTCTTGATTTCCCAGCAAGACTATGAATTCCCTGTGGTCAGGGATTGTGCCTAATAATTCTTTTAATCTCCTGTACTAATACAGAGCTAAAAGCATAGCTGCTGCCCAATAAACATGTATTTACTGAATGACCTAAAAGAATATAGTGAAGACTTGAGATTCCCTCTGTAACTCCCTGGTAAGGAAACTCTTTCTACCAATGCAGATCCTAAACTGCTCTGCAATTTATAGGTTTATAGGTGAAGGAGGTGAAGAGAAGCCAAAGGAACAACTGAGAGGTTAAGGAACCCAGGATCCCACAGCTAGTATGTATCAGAGGGTAACATTTAACCCAAGTCTCTCAGACTCTGAGGACATCTCTCTATGCTCTATGGCCCACAATCTCTCTATTAACTCATTGCTGATGTTAAAACCCATCCAAAAGTTTACCTAAACCTTTTTTGAAGCCATGCATATATCTTAAGTCTATCACAGTTCCTTCTGTGTGTTACAAAATTGTCTCTTATTTGTCTAAAAACTTCTTTTTGCAAGCTTGAAGGCAAAACTCCCTTATTTTTAATGTAGTTGAAACCCATCTACCTCCAGCCGCCCATATTTACTCTGGGACCAGACAAAACAAAACCCTGACTGGAGAATGGCAGCTTTTACTCTGAGGCTCAGGACCTGTAACACAAAAGCCACAAAAAAGCAGTGGGATAGTTTCCTCTTTCTCCTTTTAGATGACTGAAAGAGACCAAACACAGGGTTAATTAGCAGTTATCTTGTGGATAATAGTGTCTTTAGTTGGAGGAAATAATATTTATGGGACCTTTCCTACTCAAATAGCACCTGATTCTATGATACTAATGTTAACTAAACATATAACTAAGCATCATATGTTGCTAAATGTCGAAATTGTGAGGGACTTTAAAGGCTAACTAGTCCAAGCCCTTCATTTTTAGGAAACTAAGGTCATATGTGTATGGTGGCACATGTGGTGCTATCGGGCAAGCTGATGCTGGTGGATCATTTAAGCTCAGGAGCTCTGAGCTACAGCAGAGCTAAAGTCAATCACGCATCCACACTAAACGTAGCACCAATATGGTGAATCCACAGGAATGAAGACTAGGTTGCCTAAGAAGGAATGAAACTGTCCAAGAGTGAAATGAAGCAAATCAAAGCTTCCATAATGACCAACAGTAGAGTTAGGTTTGTGAGTAGCTACTGTATTCCCAGCTTGGGTGAGATAAGATATCCTTGGAAAGAAAGAAAAAAGGAAGGGAGGGGGAGAGGGGAGGAGAGACAGACAGACACTAAGGAAGACCCAGAGAGTTGAAGTGATTTACCCAAGATATCAATGTAAATTATTGACAAATAACTCAGACTAAAGTCCACTTATTTTGGATTGGCTTAGGATTCAGTGATGGTGCAGATTGTAAGACCAGGTGATCTGCCATTGGAAGGAATACCATCGTATCCAATTGGTACTAACAGTCCAGCCACCTGGATGGGCTCTAGTCAGACCTAGGCTGAAGAAGGGGTGGGCAAAGTGATAGCAAGGGAGAAGGGTGCCTCTGGTTTGTTGGGGGTCTTCCTGTCCTAGCCCACACTTGACCAAGAATTAGCTATAGAGTAGTAGACAGTAAATGTCTCTGGCTTCAAAGGACCTCAGTTCAAATTTAACTTCTGTTGCTTGTAACATGTGTGACTTTGAGGGAATCTCTTAAACTTTCTAGGAGCTCCCATAACTCCTTTCAGTTGCTCTTAACCCTCCAATGAACTCTCTCATACAGATTACCCACAATAGAACCAAAGGGAATTTTTAGAATTTTTAGTGCCTTGATTATAAATGTGTGTTGCTTAATAAGAGTTTGTTAAATAGCGGGGGGCGGGAGAGGGGGAGTTAATATAAGTCATTTGTACTTCTGTCAAGATTGAGCAAGTCCTAATCTCCCTTTCCCCCCCCCTCCCAAGTTTTAGAGATTTTTAATCACATTCCTTTTCACCTTCTAAATTTTTCCAGAATGTTCGGATCCCAGGATTTGTCCTGGATTCTATGAAATTCTATAAAAGAACTGACTGAGAGTTAGCTACTCTACTTCTACATATTTCTTGTAGACAAAGCTGAGCTCAAAGACGTTTCAGAATGAATGGGGTAAAGGAATGGAAGGCAGCGGAACAGGATGTTGGAAAGTTTTTTCAGTAATCAGAGCATTTGGAAAAGTCATTAGATGTTAGGGGTGGGGGAAGAGTTGGGTAAAGGGTCAGATAAGATTCTGTTTTTAAAATACCAACTTCTTTAAGGAATGAGAATTCTCTCCATAGAGAATCCTCTATTTTTGATGAGTAGTTGCTGCTTGTATGTGCTCCCCACATATTTCTAAAGCATTATGTTTATTCTCTTAATAAATTGTGTCCCCCTTGGGGATATGCAATGGAGGGCCCCTTCCTCTCCCTCCTCCCCATTTCAGAGCAAACATATCCTTAGGATACTTCCTGTTGGCCATGAGCTCATAGCGTAGTCCTTAATGCTTCAAGACTGACAGGAAGAAGCCTTACAGGTAGGAGATTATTTTCCTAGTACATTCACAGAATTCTGGTTCAGCAGTCAATCAGAATAATCCTTACAGCCAATAGGAAACAGTCTGAGAATATTTGTAGTTTGCTTGAAGTATGTGGTGAGGAGGGGAGAGAAAGAAGGCTCCCTCATCATGTATCCCCCCAAAAAACACTACATATTTATCCTCTACATATACATACACATACAAGTGTGTATAAGTAGATAGATAGATAGATAGATAGATAGATAGATAGATAGATAGATAGATAGATAGATAGATAGATAGATGAGAAAGAAGGCTCTCTGTTGTTCCTCCCCTCGTTGGAATATAAATTCCTCATAAATAGGGATAACTGTATTCATTATATTTGTATCCTTAGTGGCTGACAAATAGTAGGCACTTAGTAATTAGATTGTGGGGGTGGCCAGGTGGCGCAGTGAGTAAGAGTGCCGGCCCCAGCATCGAGAGACCCAGGATCGGTTCCAGCCTCAGATACTCGGCACCCACACAAAATAGCTGGCTGTGTAACCTTGAGCAAGTTACTTAACCCTGATTAATTAAAAAAAAAATAGATTGTGAACTCCTTGATAACATGGACTGTTTTTTTTGTTTGTTTGTTTGTTTGCCTCTTGCTGTGTCTCCAACACTTAGCAAAGTGCCTGGCACTTAATAATTGCCTTAAAAATCTATTTCACTTGATAAAATTCTTTTCGATTGATTGATGCTACCAGTCCAATCAATAACAAGGCTACAATGCAAACCTATGACACCATTAGTATCATGAAATCACTTAGCTGGAGCATAAAAGAAAAAAAATGTGTTTAACATTAAATAAAGGTCCTCTGCCTCCCATTGCTTGTTCCATTTAACTGAAGATCAACATGGTGTGAGTGTTAGCTGTGCTCATTAGATGTAGCCAATGTTTATCAGCCCATACACACAATTGACAAATGACACTGAAGAAAAACCATTCCTGAGTCATTTTGGTTCTTAAACTCTATTACGCAGGGTAAAATCAAAATGATGAGGAAACTGAGTCTCATTAAGGTTAAATGACTTGCTCAAAATCGCACAATTACTAAGTGGTAGTCAGGTTTCAAACCCAGTTCTTTTTATTCCAAATCCAGAGCTATGTGCCACTGTTCTGTTTCCCAGCTAGATTGTTACATTCAGCGAGGGAAGAGATTGTGTCTTATATTTCTGCTCTCTCCCATGGCACCAGATTCAGAGCTGAACAATTTGTTGGTTGGTTAATAAAATGCCCAGTTAATCTACAATTGCAAATCAATAATCAAATCATCCAACTCTTTGAATATGCTGTATTCAATAAATGTCAATTGTTTGACTAACTAGGAAAAACAGTGCTTAGCAAAGAACTTTGGACACACTAGCTATTTCATAAATGGTTTTTTTTTTTGAGTTTGTTAAGTATTTATTGAAAATACAAGGTTTTCTAAAAGTCTTCGTACAATTATCAGTTTTAAGAGTTTAATACTGCATTTAGACTCTTAGGAAAACCTGTATGAGCTGGAAGGACCGAAATTCTAAAGAAGAATCAGTGAAGAAAGGAATTGTGTGATCACTTGAAAGATTTAATGGATAGTTGTAGATCTGGAGTCTAGGCAATGAGGTTAGTAAAGAGAAGACACCAAAAGTTAATTAATTATTCTAGGCCAACCCTAATCTAGTCCAATCCCGAATCCAATAAAGCACTTATGGAACATAAAATACAGTTTAAAAAAACTTTGCTGATAAGATATTTGAGATATAATTTCAAAAGTTAAAATGATAGTGACTAGATAAAACACTACTCTCTTCCTCCTCCACAGTCACCATGGCAACCAGATTAAATCTGGAAGTCATTCCCTCACAGGGCAACAGGGAATTTTGGTAAAACCTTCAGCCCTAACTCCCCTTGGCTGGGTCTTTTAGGCCTTGGATGATAAGAAAACCAAAAAATCTCCTACCCCCTTAAAGAACCATCACAAACTAAATATAACAGATGTTGCGTCTATCGCCAAAATGCTTAAAAATAAACGAAAGAAAGAAAACAGATGAATGTATGAATGCATAAATAAAAATACTGCTTTAAAAAGACCTGATGTTCTTTGGGTAGGGCAGTTTTCTTTTAGGAGAAAATGTGATCTCGTGGAAAGAGCACTGGCCTGTGAGCCAGGAGACCTCCAAGAGTTCTAACTCTGATTGCCCTTAGGGTAGCCCTAATCAGCATCATCATATCTTTCTATATCAAATGCACATACTCCAACACTTCTTTCTTCAAGGATCCAGGATTTCCCTGGAAGGTTACTCCACCTGACACAGATCAAAATCCATTCCTCACTTTGTAAATAGTCTTTTTGAATGCTGTAGCATATAAATGAATGAATGCATGAACAAATGAAATATCAGTCCCCAATGGCCATCCCTCTAGTGGTGAGCCCCTTCAAACTTAATTGTGCTGGTCTGTTGCTGGGCCTGTACACAAAGCTTGTCTAGCTTGGTAGAACAGACCAGAGTGTATGCCCAGCTTGCAGAGTCAGTGAGAACCCAGGACTACCTCCATATCATAAAGAGGAAAATATCATTGGTGGATGTATATCACTAGAGAGAAAAATGATGATAACCAGAAATACAGCACAAATTGATTCGATTATTTTAATTAACTGAACCAATCCCTTGTTTGAGGATGATCTACAACATATTTAGCACGGGAGTTAAACAACAAGTACATCATGATTGACTCTGATTATTTCGTTCAGCTGAAAAAAATTAGTTACCTCTATGATCTGAGTGGTCATTAAAGCCCAAACAACAAAGTTTGTTTGTATAGAAATAAGGATAGGGATAGGAATTAGAACTATGATTTCATTGGTATAGGGAATTCCCAGATGAACAAACTCTCTATTAATGAAAATTGTCACTTTCTTTGAAACTTACATTCTTAGAGAGTTTCCTAGAGCACTGAAAATTTAAGTGACTTACCCAGAGTCACCAAGCCCAGTACCAGAGATGGAACTTGTACCCAAATATCCATGGCACCACCGCCAGCTCTCTATCCATTACAGAACTTGCCTTCCTGTCTGTTTGCAAATGTTTAAATTTTTTTTAAATGTGCACTCAAAATTCCCCAAATTTAAAAGAAAAAAAAAACAGTTTCCTTTAGACTGGGCTTGGATTCCTGGGCTCCATGCATTTAAGTAAAGATAGAAGAAGAGCGGATTTGTAAGACAAGGTTCCAAGACCAGAAGAAAAGAGGCATATGGAAGATTTGCAGGATCTGGGAAGCTCTCGTTATTGAGTAAGAGCCAGGCAGTAAAATGACTGTTAGTCCCTGCAAACAGTTAGCAAAATGAAAGAAAGGAAGGAAGGAAGGAACAGCATATCTGCCATCTCAGCTCCATATTCAGAAAGTGTTTACATGATAAGTACTGCAGGCAAGGTTCCACTGCCTGATCTACTCTTATTCATAGAATCACCAAATCTGAGAGTTGTAGAGGACCTTAGCCAATTTCTGGTTCAAACCATATATGAAAGGAATCCCCATATAAAAAACTGAGAAGTGATCATCCAAGCCCTACCTGAAGACATCCAAGGTGGAATGGTTGAGACAATCCATTTCACTTTTGGACAGATGATTAACAATAACAATAACAACAATAATGTATGTAGCTCTTTAAAGTTCGCAGTCTTTTACAAATATTAGCTCATTCAATCCTCATAAAACCTAAGAGATAGATGCTATTACTATCCCCATTTTGCAGGTAAGGAAACTGAGGCAAACAGAGGTTAAGTCACATACCCAGGGTCACAGAACTAGTGTGTCAGGCTGGATTTGGACTCAGTACTAACTACAGACTCAGCGCTCTATACATCATACCTCCTAGCCACCTGAAGATCTTATTGGTATTTCCTGGTATCAAGCTTAAATTTTCCTTTTTGCAATGTTTAACCCTGGTTCCTGGGGCAAAAAAGAACAAAGAAAATCTCTGCTCCACGTGGTAGCCTTTTAAGTACTTGAAGACTGCTATTATGTCCTCCCTGTCTTCCAGGCTAAAAATTCCCAGTTTCCTTCAACTGATCCTAATGCAACAATAACTCAAGTTCCTTCATCCTCTCAGATAGCCTCCTCTGAACACTCTCCAATTTATTGAACTTCGCTGTTCACAACAATCAAGTGACACCACTTGCCAGCTTTGAACAAATTCTACACTGGGCAAAAGCTAGCATATGATTGGCATAGAAGTTTGCTGCAGAATTAGTTATTTTGCCATAGTGTGATCAAGCAAAAAGAGCGCCTTAGAGATTGCCTAACTCAGCAAGCTTATTTTATAAATTAGGAAACTGGATACTAGAGAGGTCAAGTGACTTCCCCAAACCCACATAGCTAGTCAGCGGCAAGGTTCGGACTAGAACCCAAGTGTCTTGACCTTCAGAGGAACATTTTTTTCATTAAACCATCATAACTCCTGAACCTAAACCTAACAAAGATGCCCTGTCCTTTCAGATCCTCTGGATTCCTTAGTCGCTAACTATTTCTTCTTGTCGTATCTGCCAGGGCCTTGAAGGAGTGGCAACAGAATGGAAGAATAGGGTACCTCAGGGTGACCATAAGCAGACATGGCTAGAAGGTTAGAAAGGAACAGACACAGAATCAAATGAGTGGCAGGAAAGAGACCAGAGCAAATAAAAGGGAATGCCTGTTATGCAGGAAAGGATTCCAGACCTGAGTTTGAATTCCATCTCTGCCACTGTGTGACCTAAAGCATGTCACAAACTCTCAAAGCCTCGGTTTCCTCGTCTGCAAAATGAGTACAGTTGGATTAGATGGCCTGTAAGGACCAGTTCTAGTTTTATATTCCTGTTATTTCTGTAAATGAGAGAAGGTTTGTTATCTTCATGGGGCTGCTATGCTTTCTGTCAAGCCTGTGTGCTGCCCTTCCCCCTCCTCTTAATACTGAAAAGCAACATAGAGCTGGGGCTCTCATATACTTCAGTCTTTTTACTATTTCTTTTTATCCCTCTTTGGTATGAATGCCTTTTTGTTTGTTTGTTTGTCTTGTCCCTGAGGTACCCCCTATCTTACTGTGGCCTTTAGTACCCCTGTATGGTTTGCATTCTGTCTAACTGCCTTCCAGGTTTCTGTCAATTAACAAATCTACAAGCCTGCTATATGCCCTGAACTACCTAGGGATACAAATACAAAATAGAGATGGTACCTGCCTTCAAGGAGATTATATTCTAGTGTAAGGGCACAGCCCACGGATGGGGAGTGTTAGGCAGGGAAAGGAGCTTTGATCTAAACACTCTAGGAACTCATAAATGGAATTACAGGAAAATAAGTAAATTGTCCTTTGCTGGTAGCATTATTAATGCCAATATGATTACTATTACTTTTTCCAATACTAATGTGATTTCTAATTTTATTTCTAAGCCTAATTCCTGAGCACACAAGCATGCTTGTTTCTTTAAGGGTGTACACTCAAGGAATTTTTTAGGGTAAAAAATTATTTAATAGTCAGTCATAAAAGACATATTTATTCATCAAAATTTTTTTTAAAAACCTAGAGACCAAGTCAGCTAAATTCATTTTTAAAATTGCAAACTATATTTTCAACTACAAACTTAAAAATGAGAAACAAAACACCAATTTTTGGAAATCTTAGAGTGTGCCTGGGTGCACCCTGTCTGCACACCTGTGCCTGCACAGGAGGAGGAAGGCATCTGAAGCAGGGCGGAGGAGAGGGGAACACTCATGTAACAGATGGCAAGAATGACTGTGATGAGTAGACCCTGGTGTCCCAGTGGATCACTAGATGGTAAGAAGCATGGTCTGGTCTGGGGCCGGCTAGATAGAGAGGACTGATATGAAGATTAGCTCACCATCCTATCCAGGGTAGCTGGGCCCCAGAGCCAACCCAAAACTGAGTGCAGCTGAGAGATTCTCTGGAGGCTGAATCTGAGGGTGGCTGTTACTGGTGGAAAGTCAGCCAGTGTCTGATAGCACGTGCCTCAGCTGGTTAGACCTTGGTATCCCAGTAGATGGCCATTCCATTATTTGATCTTGACCTTTTATATGAGCCTTGTTGCTGGCCTGGTCAATACCCCTAAGCTGAATATAGACAAGGCACAACATCACCCCCTACCCTCAGTGAATTGCCTGGTTTTTCTAGCCCTGACTTCCTGCCCTTTCTATATATTTCCCTACTACTAAATACCCATGGTTCCAGTGCTGGCAACTTGCTTCTTAGCAGAAAGAAGCATCTGGCAATTACCTCAGGGGAGAATGACCTCATATCACTATAATTAAAGTGATTATTTGAGTGGAAATGTCTATTATGAAGCAGTCTTCTCTGTTTTAATATGTGTAGCCTTGTAATAGGAACATGGGAATTGCATGTTAACACGGACGCCTCTTCCATTGTCTAATAAATCATTCTTCTTTCCAATTTCCCAGAGGAGAGGTTGTAAGTCTGTTTAACAACTGGGGACAAGTACACACAATTCCTTTAGTTCTTAGGACCATGGAGCTCTCGTTAGGAAGGTGAATTCCAAGAGCTCTCAGTGACTTAAATAAACTCTATAAGTCTGATAAGACCCAAAGAATTCTAAGGTGATGCAGGAAAGGGAAGGAGAGCTGCCTGGGATAGACTTTAATGGACTCTAAAATCCACTCCCCAAAAAAGAAAAGAAAAATCTTAAATACCAGCCCTTGAGGATAGACAAGTTATTGTTTCATTAAAACAAAGCAGAGAGATGAGTTGTCAGAAGAAATAACAGTGTTTAAAAGAGTTTCCAAATAGTCTTTGGAGATTTTGCGGAAATTACTCCTACCTTGCAAGACTTTTATGACTAAACACAAAAAGGAACAACCTTTATGGCATAATTTTGGCATGTAGGGGGCTCAGTGATTAGAGTCAGAAAGATCTGAGTTCAAATCCAGCCTTAAATACTTAGTAAGTATGTAACCTTGGACAAGTCACTTAACTTCAGTCTGCTTCTGTTTCTTCAGCTTAAAAATGAGGGCAATAAAAGCACCTCCCTCCCAGGGATGCTATGAGACTCAAAGAATATATTTGTAAAGCACTTTAAGTTCTTGGCACATAGTTAGTGCTATATAAATGCTTATGCCCTTCCCTTTTCCCCTGATTTCAGGGGTAACAGGCAAGTTCCTGGTTCCCAAACGCCTTTTCCCATGTGTTTGCTTATAACTGAAATACCACCATTATCACTTAGGTAATATCAACCTAGGAGTCATCCTGGACTCCTCACTACCTCTTACCGCCCATATCGAATCCGTCACCGAGACCTGTTGATTTCACCTTTGCACCATCCCTTGAATTTTCCCCCTTCTCTCCTCTAACACTGCCACTACTCTAGTATAGACCCTCATCAACTCATGAATAGACTATCACAGTACAGTACTGGGCGGCGGCAGGGAGAGGGGTTCTACCTGCCTCAAGTCTCTTTCCACTCCAATCCCTCCTTCTCTGACCATGTCACTCCCCTACTCAGTAAAGTCCAATGGCTCCCTATCACCTCCAGGATCAAATATTAAATGATCAGTTAATCTATCCACATACTACCTTTCCAGTCTTCTCACCACTTACTCCTCACCATGTACTCTCATCCCATGACACTGGCCTCCTGGCTGTTTTACAAACAAATCAGCTCCTGGAATTCTAACTGGCCTGTCCACCATGCCTGAAATGCTCTCCCTCCTCTACTCCATTGACTAAGCTGGCTTATCTTAAATCCCAACTAAAATCCCACCCCTTTCCCAAACCCTCTTAATTCTAGTGCCTTCCCTCCATTATTTCCATTTGTCCTATATGTAGCTTGCTTTGTGTGTGTGTGTGTGTGTGTGTGTGTCTATGTGTATAGATATATGTTTTTTATATATAGATATATATCTTTATATTTATATCCATATATCTGTTTGTATGTCTCCCTGATTAAACTGTAAGCTTTTTGAGGGCAGGGTCTATCTTTTGCTTTTTTTTTCCCTTGGTATTTCCAGTGTTTAGCACAGTGCCTGGCCATAGTAGACATTTAATGTTTATTGATTGATTGATTATTGATTGACAACTTGACTTAAGATTTAGTCTTCTATATTAAATACAGCTATCTTTGTAAAGGACAACAGGTTATACTTTATTAGCCACTTACATCATAGCATAATAAGAATATCAGTTCTTTGACTGAAAATAGAGTTAATTTTAGGGAGGGCAGGGCTTGAAAGGCCGAGTGTAAGAGTCAACATAGTTTAGTGGAAAGGGCACTAGACTTGGAGTCAGGAAGATCTGCATTCAAATCCTGTCTCTGACACTCAATGGTTGTGTGATCCTGAACAAGTCATTTAAATTCCTTGAAGTTCAATTTCCTCATCTATAAAAGGAGGGTAATAATAATTATAGTAGCTATCTCAGTGGGAGCTGTTGGGAAACTCAAATGAGATAACTTAAGTGAAGTTTTATAAATGTATATTCCTGTTACGATTATATTTTAGAAACACAGAATATGACTAATTCACTAATCCCTGGCAGTGCTGAGACTTCAACCCAAATCTCATAACTTCCAGTCCAGTACCCTTTCCAAGACAGATGATACTTCACCCATTATTAGTATTATTCTTCCTGACTCCACCTCCCTACAGAATGCTATGGACCCCAGAACAGGACAGAGCAGGACAACTGAGGAAGGATTGTTAACAATCTCAGGAGAAGCCCCTTACTTGGTTTTAAAGTGACGTTGATGGTGGTAAAAAGATGGAAAAAAATAATAGACTGATGATTTCTCTCCATTCAGCCATATTTATCTAATCCATCTTGGACCCTTGTGCTCTCTCTTCACAGCAGGAGACACCATTCCGGGGAATGACATCACCATCATTGCAGGTAAGCAAGCTCTGTGAGAACAGAAACGTTCACCTTGCTTTCAGCATCCCTTTCCCCATATCTATCTCCTAAACAGGGCAAAATTCCACCTTTTGTTTTGGTACTTCCTGTACCATCTACCCATTCCATTTTTGAAAATTTTCATGTTACCCTTTCTGTGACCCTCCAGATGAATCTAGCCCCAGGGTTTCTGGACTTCCAGGAGCCATAGTCATTTCCATCACCTTAGAATAGGGGTGGGAAGCCTGCAGCCTCAAGGCCATATGTGGCCTTCTAGGTCCTTGGGTGTGACCTTTTGACTGATTCCAAGTTTTACAAAACAAATCCTTTCATTAAGGGGATTTGTTCTGTGAAGTTTGGATTCAGTCAGAGGGCCACAAGTGGCCTTGAGGTCAAAGGTTCCCCACCCCTGCCTTAGACTCTGGTCTAGGGGAGCAGTACTGTCTTAGGCATTTATCTTCACCCCTACCTGACCAACAAAGATTTCTCCCCTCAAGTCTCATACTGACCTTGACAATAATCAACCATATAGCCCTGGAGATCACAAAGCTCTTTCCTTGGAATTCTGTCTCTCTGTTCCTATCTCTGTCTCTGTCTTCCTGTGACTCTCTGTCTCCTGCCTTTCCTGTCTCTGACTCTGTTTTTATCTCTGTCTCTCTCTCTCTCAGTATTTTCACATACAATTCTCTTTTTATGCTCTGCTCAGTAAATGGAAGTGCTGCTTTTATTTGGTCTTTATTAGATTTAGAATTTTTAAAAATAAAATTCAAAAAGATTAAAATAAATAAAATAATATCTGACATTTATATAGAACTTCAAGGCTTGCCAAGTGTATCATAGACATTAGCTTGCTCATTTGTGGCTCTTTGTTTCATGCAGTTGTGATTGCTGCTGTGGCCTTTGTCCTCATCTGCCTCCTGCTTGTAATTCTGCATTACATGTTCCGGCACAAGGGCACCTACCACACAAATGAAGACAAGGGGACAGAGTTTGCAGAGAGTGCTGAAGAAGCCCTGAAAAACGACCCAACCCTTCAGGAACCAGGAGATGAAAACAAAAAAGAATATTTCATTTGAGAAAAAGGAATGATTCCTCCATCAAAAAAAGTCACCACACAGAGATTTTCTTAGTGCTTCCCATCCTGGAGGATACACCTCTCAATACTACATCTGGGGAAGAAGAGAGCCCCAGTACTATGGCTATTTTGAGGGGAAGCTGCAGCTGCCACCACCCCCATTTTGAGGCCATTTTCTTTTTCAGGGAGAACTGAATGCCAGATTAGGGGTTATTGATTTCATTTGCAATACAGATGGTCACCATTAAATTCAATGTCATGGGAGCAGGGGCATGGGATAGGGGAGGGAGTGGAATGGGAAATTTAATCATTAATATACTGACAGGGCATAATGATATCAAATGTCAGTCCTTGACATTTAGAGAAAACAACAGGTGCCAATGCAAAAAAAAAGATACCTTACCAGAAGAGGATGTGCGTGTCCCGTTGATACATAGCACAGCTATTGGAAATAAATTTTAAATGGTAACAGAACATTCTGAACCAAATAACATTGTGATTATATGGAAAAACAGAAAACATGGCTCAATGCCCTGTTCAGGACTTTTCTCATTTCTCTTATGATGCTTATTTCTTATTTTTAATATTAACTATACTGGGTGGGTCTGTTTCCATTTTAGATATTTACAAAGCCTAGTATATTCTGCCAACAACATGGAAAAAAACATTTAAGAAAAACTGATCCCTAAAAAAAAGAGGGGTGTGGTAGGGTGGGGTAGGGGGTTGTCTAGACTCATGTGGCCTCTTGAGAGAAGGAAGTTACTGGTATATGACAGAGTCACAAACCACCAAGGGGAATATATGTGAATCCTGGCTGAGCATTCACCAAGAATGGAAAATGGGTGACATTCTTAGGAATGAAGATCTGAGATATCCTACCCTACTGGGATGTGAATGAAGTGAAAGGTCTCTGGTCTGAGTCTTTTTTACTGTGGTCACCAGTACCAGGGTTCCCAGAAGGACCCTTTTCACTTCTTTGTTTAACATTAGCATTGGGTATCCATGATGCAACTTAATCAAGGTGATTCAGTTGACCCAACCAGTTATTGGAGTTTTCAAAGCATTGTACATGGGAGATATTAAGTGGTTGGATTGTAACGTTTTCTTGGATGCCACTTAGCCTGCCTAGGCCTCAGTATCTTCACCTATTTATAAATGAAGATTTATAGATCATTTTAATCAGGGGGTTGCACCAGAGATGATCCAGCTATAAATCTGTGATCTCATAGAAAATGTGTTGGTACCACATAAACTCAACTTCTGCTATCTTTCTGGTCTCAAAGTCATGCCTTAATGCAACTGTTAAACGATCTTTCATGATATCATATAAGAGTATACATATGAACAGAACAGATAAACACAAGACTTTTTTTGTCCAGGCCTTTGATTTCATCAGGAGCAGAATACCCATGGTGTACAAAATCCCTTTACTATCATAGGTCACCAACCCTTTCATTTTGTCTTAAAGAGTTTTCTGGAACAATGAGAGGGTGAGTGATTTGCTTATGGTAACACAACTGCTACATCTCACAGGCAGGATTTCTTATCTCTGAGGTTGGACCTTTATATCATATATGCCACACAGCCTCTCAAATGTTGTCACAAATGTACAATGTCAGGACTTCCAAGGTCTCTGATTTCATCCACGTAAGATCATGGCATCTCTATGCCTTAAAAGCTAGGTTTTCTAAGTTGTCCTGGCCCCAAACAATTCATTACTCAAGGCCAAACTTCAGTTATTTGTATTAGTAAGATCGCTCTCTCTCTCTCCCTCTCTCTCTTTCTCTCCATATGTGTGTATATATACATACATATATATGTGTGTGTGTATTTACACATATACAGCAGAAATGTATGTGAATAAATTAACATCCATAGCAATGTATTTTAAATTACAATATCTTTTGTTTTTATATCTTCTTCATTTCTGAACATATTCTTCACCTACCTAGTGAGTCTTCCCTTTTAACAAAGAAAAAAAAATTTAAAATAACATAGCAATACTTTTTTATTAACTATAGTTTTAGATACATAACAAAGGTAAG
Source organism: Petaurus breviceps papuanus (assembly GCF_028583685.1). Taxonomy (NCBI): domain Eukaryota; kingdom Metazoa; phylum Chordata; class Mammalia; order Diprotodontia; family Petauridae; genus Petaurus; species Petaurus breviceps. The sequence goes on along the minus strand of NW_027187325.1, from coordinate 1,409,253 downwards.
AAATCAATCTATCAATGACTCTTGATCTTGCTGAGGCCCTCAGTTGGTCATTCAGAAGCCACTGGAATCAGAAAGAAGGAAAGAAAAAAGCATCTATTGAATGCCTACTATGTGCCAGTCACTGTGCTAAGAGCTCTGCAAATATTATCTCATTCAATCCTCACAACAACCCTGGGAAATAGGTCCTCTTACTATTCCCATTTTATAGTTGAGGAAACTGAGGTAAATAGAAGCTAAGTGACTGGTTCGGGGTTGGAAGCCTGGTCTTAGAATGTATTTGAACTCTGGCCTCCCTGACTCCAGGACTAATGCTCTGTCCATTGCGCCATCTAGTGACCTCCAGTTGCCATTGTACTCTCGGGAGCTCAGTGATCTCTCAGGCTTCATGCATCTGTCAATCTTCCTTCCTGTGAGAGATAGGAAGCCACAGTGATCTTCTTATTTGCTTAATCCCAGTCAGTGAGGAATAAGCTCACTCAGGGACAAACAAGTAAACCACATTAAAGGGGTGATAGGGACAAGATGGCACAAAGGTCAGAGCACCAAGACCCTGTGTCAGTTCAAACAAGTCACTTCCTTTTCCTTATCTTCCCTTTTCTCATTTGCAAAATGAGGTGCCTAGAGACTGAATGCATTCAAATTCCCCTCTCTGCAAGTTCTATGATTCTATAAGTGGGTGCTTGGTGTTGGCTTTTAGGACAATGAAGGGAAATTCCCTGATGTTCATTAAAAAAAAAAAAGTTGTGAGAAATCTCATTAGAAAGGAGCCCCTAGCAGGGTTATTGAAAAATTCCCCTCCTCTCCCCATTCCCATCTGTTGATTTTCATTTTTTTTAATCTAGCCTGAAATCTGCCCAGCCCATTCAGAACTTAGCCTTTGCTTGGATTCACAGTCTGTTTGTTTCCTGGTGTTTTCATTTTCTAAAACACAGAATGTGATGTGTGTCTACAGAAAATTGGGAGAAGTGAAGTTAGGCTATGAAAATGCTAGAATCATTGATCTAGCACTTAGAAGAGAAACCAGGGGTCATCTAGTCCAACCCCCTTACTTATAGATGAAAGAATGCATAAGTATCATCATCTAACATTCCACATCTGGCATTTACTACATGCCAAACACTGTGCTAAGTGCTTTACAATTACTATATATTTAATCCTCACAACAACCCTGGGAGATAGGTGCCGTTACTATCCCCATTTCACAGATGAGGCAACTGAGACTGACAGGGATCAAGTAACTTCCCCAGGGTCACACAGCAAGAAAATGTCTAAGGCCAGATTTGAACTCAGGTCTTCTCGACTCCAGGCCCAGGTGCCCCCTAGATGCCCCTAATGGAAATCTGGGAAGGATAAATAAATAGTCCAAGTTCACAACTGGTAGTGAGCATGCCAGATTCCCAGGTCCTTTTACTCCAGATCTGGCGCAACTATTTCCAGTAGTAAATAGAAGACTCTGTGGGTCATTATCCTCCAATGATCCCTGAGTCCTTTCTATGTTTCCACACCTATGAAATGGCAGAACCCAGAACTCCTATAGACTTTCCCTCATAAGTTTTCCCTGTGTTCCCTCCCAGCATTGCAAAGGAATGTTGGGAAATTCAGTTCATTCCCACTTAGTTCTGAATGCACAACTGAGAACAGATGCAGTCACCCAAATCAACAGGAAAGTCTTGCAGATGGGGCCTTCTGAATCTATGGGAACATTTCCAGCAATTTTCAAAGAAGGTCATTGGTTATAGGATCAACTGGAAATATCATGCTAGCTAGACTTTTGTCCCATGCAAGGAAGGAGAGAAAAAAGAAAAATGTGCCTTCCCATACACATACGCATATCTATATGTAAACATATATACTTAAAATATATATATATATAAATATTATTTGTTCTCTCCAATTACTTAAGACAATTTTTAACATTTGGGGTTTTTTTTAAGTTTTGAGTTCCAAATTCTATCCTTTTCTCCCATCCCCCCCCCCAGAGAGTATCATCATCTTTCTAATCAATTCAATCTAGTCTTCTCCAATCAAGTCATTATTGAGCATTTATTGTATACCCAGCCCCGTTTTACTAGTTGCCAACATTCAAGGTGCAAAAAAGAGACTATTTTCTTGCTCTTAGAGAGCCTACAGTCTAGTTAGGAAGGTATTAACAGGTGCATGTAGACTTAAAATAATAGCAAAATGTGATTAATATCACATACCCATGCATACATACACATGTGTTGTATCTTGTGGCATACATAGAGTTACAAATGGACAAACCTATGTGCACATACTATTCGTATATGAATACACAGATGAAAGCATACCTTGTTCAAGCCCACAAACCAGAGAAACTTTTTTTTTTTGCAGATGAGACAATAGAACCTGGTTTCCTTAATTAAGAAATAGCTGTGTATTCCTCGGTGCATTTGCTGCTACACACAGATATTTTGGCAAGAACCCCCATGTGTCAGGTCCATACAATGTAATGAGCTTAGTGTTGTTAAATTTGCTGAGAAGATCCTGGGTACTTTACCAGCCCCTACATCCTTTGGCGGGTGTAGTCCTGGTCTGTCGAATCTTGTGTTAACTTTCTCTAAATTCCAACTCACTTTAATCTACAGATAGTAGCACAAGAAAAACAACAGCCAAGCCCCTCAGATACTCAAGAAGCCACTCTCTCAGGGGTGGGGGTAATTTCAACCTAGGGGGGATGACAGGGAGGAAGAGGGGCCAGAGGGAATAGAGGTGGGCAATGTTTAAGCAAAGATTACAACCATGTGGGGTACTGCAAAGAACTGGTTTGTCCTTCAATCTTTTCTTGCCCTTATCTATAATGACTTGGAAGTCACAGGTCAGATAGCAAGGTCAACACTCTCTCTACAGGAAGAGCATTGACACTCCATGTGATGAGGCAGAGTGACAAGAGATTGATTTTAAATGTCAATAGACAGCAGTATTGGGGGGGGGGGACAGGGAACAATTCCAAAGGAATCAAACTAACAAGCATGTATCAAGTCCTTAGTATGTGCTGTGTGCTGGGGAAATGAATACAAAGAATGAAATAATCTCTCCTCTCAAGGAGCTTCTATACTAACAGAATCAGTGTTTAGCTCTCAAGTGACATATCTGATCAGGAATTAACTGTGTGAAGAAAAAGACCCAGAAATTAAATATTTGCAAAATTTCTACTTGGGGATTCTATGGGCCATATGAAATCTTTCCATTTGGGGCAAAAGTATTCACTTCTGTTGAAAGATATACTCCATCACTCTCTGGATCTCAATTTTTCTCATGAGTTAAATAGAGATAAAAATCCCTGTCCACTAAGAAGATTGCCCTTAAAAGTGAAAGCATTCATAAAAAATATGAAATACTCTACAAATGTAATATATTATTTCTGTTTATGTAGTGGTTGACATGATAAGAATGAGTTTGTTTCAGGGGAAAGATTAATGATGGTCATTGCTTTGGAGGAGATGCCAAGTAGGAATGAGTTCAATTTCTAGAGAGGGCAGGTATGGGAAATACTTTTATGTTATTGAAGTGTGAAGTCTTTCAAACTGTAGCCCAGATGTTGCCAGTTTATCTCCTAGACTGCCAAGAATCTAAAAAGCACTGGTTCTGGAATCAGAGGACCTGGGTTCACATCCTACCTCTAATACTATCTTTACAACCCCAGGCTAGGCAAGTCATTCCCTACAACTCAGTTTCCTAGATTGTAAAATTGGTCAATCAATAAATATTTGTTAAATGCCTACCATGTTCCAAGCACTGTGCTAAGTGTGGGTTGAACAAGATGGCCTCTGAGGGTCTTTTCAGTTCAAGATTTGTGGTCCTTTGGTCCTGTGATCTTATACAAGTTACCAGAGTCTAATTATATCACTTGTGCACACAAACACATGCTGCCACTTAACATTTATTTCAATTTCTCCTCTGCACTGTACTGATAACCACAAGCTTTCAAACATATCCCTGAAACAATTTATTTTTATTCTTCTCTGCCTTGGCTAGGCCAGGTGTCTACTGTAAATAGTCATTGAACCATGTTAAGGACATGGGGAGCAGTAAGAGCCAACTACCTTTCTGCTTCATAGGATGGAGGACACATGGAATTTTTTGATGCATACGTAAACAATTCAGGTTTCCAACTGATTGGCAGATTGATGAAAAACACTAATGAAAAGCTGGACAATCCATTTGGATTGTTGGATTCCTTAACTGCCTGGGAATCTGGGTCCTATTGCCTCCATCCCTTATTGGGGTCTTGTTTTCATTTTAACAGGTACTGCTTCACCCAAAGGAAAGACTCTTTAATGGCGGAATGTCAGACAGTAGGTCTGTATTTTGATTATGTCTCAGTAAACACCAGTGGCTTTCTGTTGCCCTGATGTACACATACAAAATGTTCTGTCTGATATTTAAAGCCCTTTATAACCTAGCTCCCTCTTACCTTTCCAGGCTTCTTATACCTCACTTCCCAAGACATCCTCTTCCATCCAGTGACAGTGGCCTCCTGGCTATTCCACAAATAAGATGCTCTGCTCTGGGGTGCTAGCTGTGTCCCATGCCTGAAATGCTGTCCCTCCTCCACCCTGACTACTGACCTCCCTGCTTTCCCTTAAGTTCCAAGTAAAATTCCACCTCCTACAAGAAGCCTTCCTTAACTTCTCTTAATTCCAGTGCCTTTCTTCTGTTGTCTTCTCCATTCAATTGAAAGCTCCTTGACATCAGAGACTGTCTTTTGCCTCTTTCCATATCCCCTGCACTTAGCACAATGGCTGTCCCATAGTAGTTACTTAATAAGTATTCATTGAATGAATGGGAATAGGTAGTTAATCTCATCATAAAAAGTGAGCCATCTGCTCTATGTGTAAGGCCATCTTTGCCGAAACATTTTGACTAGAATCCTTGAGTGAAAGAGAGGACGACAGAGGAACTTCCTAAATCCCAGGTGTGACCGCCTTACCTTACTAGGGGGCAATGGCACAGCAGGAGAAAGCATTCTCAGCAGGCTCTCCACAGGCACTCCCTTGGTAGAGATGACTCACTTTGCCTTTGCCCTGACTCTGTCCCGTTCATATCCAGCATCTTTGCCCTCACTCTCAGACGTGCATCTCTTCCTGGCAGGGCAAGAGCTGTCAGAGCACCATGGAGCCCAGCACGATCATGGCCTCACATATCTCTCAAGACAATTCAGCAAAGGAAATGCTGATACCCAAGGATTCTTAAGTCCTTGGGTCTATGGACAAAAAGTCAAAATAGACTGAGCTAGAAAGTTAGATCCTAGTTCTTACTTTGTTTCCAATTAGCTGTGTGATCTTAGTCAAGTCACTTAGCCTCACTAGGCTTTGGTTTACTTGTCAAAGGGGAATATTAATACCTACCTAACTAGCTAACAGAATGAAAAAAAAATTAAAATGAGTGTAACAATCATTGCCAAAGTGCTTTGGAAAGTAAAAGTCCTATACAGCTGTAGAGGATTCTTATTAAGCATGATACAATGTGAAGTATGTATTGTTCTGTACTGTTCTTTTTTTTTTTTAGAATAAAACTTCTTAATTCCTAGAAATGGGTTATAACTATTGGGACTTCTATAAAAAGATCACTAGCCTGAAAGTCAGGAGAAATAGATTAAAGGACTGTAGATTTAGGACTAGAAGGGACGTTAGAAGTCCCTCTGAAAGTCTAAACCTTTCATTTTACAGATAGGGAAACTGAGGCCCAGAGACACTGGCTCTTGCTGAAGGTCACATCAGCTGTGAATGGCAGAGCTTAGATTCAGATTCCCATTTTCTAACTCCAAAAGCAGTCCTCTCTCACTGCATTCTGCCACTAAATTATGAGTGTATTCGTTTCTCTGGGACTCAGTTTCCTTATCTGTAAAATGATTCCATGGAGTAGGACAAAGGACTCTTACAGCTCTAATGTGCTATGATTTTATGTTTGGATCCACATCCAAGCTTCAAGGAATTCCAAAAACATACTGTGTTCCCACTGCTCCACTCACCCCTGCTGTTTAGTCTAGATTCTAAGTACTTGAACCTATCCTCCAGAGTGAGAAATGGGTCCCATCCATTCAGCAGAATGGATGGAAGAGGGTTGCAAAATTCTTGCCAGTGACTATGTAAATGGTTGTGGGGTTTTTTTTCCCCTAATGCAGATAGATCTCCTGTTGATTTTGTCTTGTTTATGCTTCTCCACAGGAGAGGAGAGCAGATTGTTCTTCATTCCTTTATTTAATGATATTTATCATCTTAGTAACATGTACAGTTTTAGGCCAGCGGGATGTGAACTCTGCAAGCCAAAAGCCAAGCACCAGGATAGGTCAATGATTTCCCTTAACTACAGGCCCACCCTCTCAACATGAAATCGAAACTTGCCTTCTGCATGATGAGCCAGGTTAGGGGGATAAAGCAAAACAGTTTTCCATGATCTTTCATTGTTGGTTTGTAAGAAAGAGACTGTCAGCCTACATGGCAGTCTTGGTTGTCTGTTTTTAGTGGTTTATTGTTATGGAATAAAAAGTCCCACAGCTGCCAGCATTTCTTATCCTGGACTCTTATTAGCAAACTCAGTGCAACAATAATGGTACAGAAGGGAATTAGACAAGCTCCAAATCTGAGGTCATCTTCTAATCAGCAATCATTCTTGCAATCTTAACAGAACTTAGAAGCCAGAACCCACACTGGGCCTCAAGGTCTTTAACTTCTGGCTGAACCTGTAGTGAGTTGTTTGTTTTCAAAGTAACTGAAATGATTTTTTTAAGTCAATAAGTACTTAGAAAAAATCTGTATTCAATGATATCTCTAAAGAGCGAGTCTACTTAGCTGCCCCCGTGGAGATGGCTGTTCCTCAACCCATGATATCTCAGGAAGATGTTTTTGTTGGCTCTTTCATTAAAAATGTATTTTGTTTGTGTTGACTAGAGGAAATGTTAAAAACAGATTTCTGAACAAACACAATGGTTGGGCCCAGTTCTCCATAACCAGAGAGTGAAAAATTTTCATCTTGAAACACAGATGAATCCTCTTTTCCATAAAAAAGAATGAGAGTCTACCCCCTGGGCCACCTATTTGCCATGGGACCTAGAGTTGTCCTGGCATTTGCTCAAAGAGTAACAATCTCAGGGGCTCACCCAATGAGTTCTATGGCTCATAAGTGTAGAGGAGGGACATACTTACAAAGGCTTTTTAAAACTTCAGTTTGTATGTGGGATGGACTGATTTTATCAGCATCACATAGAAATAGCCCAAGGCTCCCCCGAACACATACACCATTGTCCTATTAAAACATAGGAAGTAGGACAAGAAAGATGGCAGGGTAAAGAAGCAGCTGTGTTCTGAGATTTCATAGATATTGAAAAGGTCCTTCTGCCCTTCAAATATCTATCCCACTGATGACTGAAATAACATTGTTCTACCATGAAAGTAATTCCTTTAAGGGTAAGCATTAATCTCTCCAGAGTCCTCCTTTAAAATATAAATGCCCAAAAGAAGGGATACAGTAAATCCCCAACCCCACTGTTTGAAATGGGTTTATCAGTTTTCATTGTTTCCCAAGAGAAGGATCCTTTGGCAAAGTGAGAACAGAGTACGCAAGGCCAGGAGGTGCTAAAGCATGAAACGGGATATAAGATGTGGAAATTTTGTGGATTTGGGGGGTGGGAGTGGGGGTGGAGAAGTGGTATAAAGAAAGAAATATGGAAAGGGGATGGGATGCCGAAGACAAATCACTGAACTCAGCATTTTCCCATAAGATTTCTTTGGCCTAAATCTTTTCTCTCATTTATTGAAGAATTGACAATGGAAAATATTCTGAAGATCTAACTTAAAGCAGAAAAAGGAGGAGAAGGAAGGAAGGAAGGAAGGAAGGAAGGAAGGAAGGAAGGAAGG
>NW_027187325.1:1392921-1401276 GCF_028583685.1 Petaurus breviceps papuanus | reverse complement strand
GGGGGGGAGGGAGGGAGGGAGGGAGGGAGGGAGGGAGGGAGAGAGGAGTTTATTTTTCACAGGGTCACCAAAGTCTAAGCACATCCTAAGTCTCTGTTGTATCCACTTTAAAATTCAATTCAAATGTTGCAGCTAGAGAGCACCTCAGAGACTGTCTGGACCATGCTCCTTGTTTGACAGTGAAAGAAAGGGAAGGCCAGAGATATTGGGTGATTTGTCCAAGGTCACAAAGCTGCTAAGTTCTTTTGAATGCTAGTCTAGCGATATTTCCCACCCCAAAAAAATGGATTGTCTAGATGTTAGTTGTGTTTGGGCAGGTTTTAGCTTTGTTTTCAAAATGTTCTCAGAAAATTTGCAAAATGTCTATTTTTGTTGAAATGATCTCCCCGCATGTAAAATAGACCCCCTGTGGGAAAATAATTCAATTCAAACAAAGCCATATTAAGCATCTATTATGTGCAAGGTGCAATGTTCAGTACTAGGGAGGCAGAGATGAAAAAAAAAAATACGACCTAATTCCTGTTCTGAAGGAGTATGCACTCTAAAAGGAAAAAACCAAAGTGTAACCTTAGGGCAGAATGTTCTGACTGGGTTTTCTTAGAGAGGAGACAGAATAGGAAACCTCCTAGTGAACGACATCGGTCTGGGATAAAGGAGACCTGAGTTCTAGGCCCTCTCTGCTATTGATTGGTTCAATGACTAAACAATTTGCTTAAACTCTCAGGATTTGTGAGATGGTAGTAATGATCACAGTTCAGTGGAGAAAGCACTGGCTCTGTAGACAGGATCTACTCTATCAAAGGCCTTCTCCTCCAGGAGAATGATGTAGGAATAAATTGCATGCTGACTACCACGAGTGGCACTAAGACTGATCCCAAATAAAGGGTGTGTGTTAGGATCCCGAGTGTCCTCTCATACACACGAGATGTGAGTTTCCCTGATAGCTCCGTCCATGATGCCAAGTTGCAGAGCCCTGTTTCTATTGGTTTCTTTGACAGGAGTGGAGATTTGGCTCTAGGAGAGGACTTCTTGGTGGGTGTCAAGGGACCTCAGGCTTTGAAGGAATGTAGGGACTCCAGCCAGATTTCAGGGAGATTCATAGTCAGTCCACAAGCATTTTTGGAGTATGTAGTATATGCAAGGCACTATGGGGGTAGAAAGCAAAGCAACAAGCACTTTTCTAGTGCTTATTCTGTGCCAGGCACAGTGCCACGTGCTGGGGACACAAGTAAAGGCAAAAACCAGTTCTCTCCCTCAAGGAGCTCACATTCTAATGAGGGAGACCTTGTGTAAATAAGTAGGTATATATAAGATATATGCAGAGTAGATGAAAAATAATCTAAGAAAAAAAGGCACTACAGAAGCACTGTGGGGGGGGGGGGGGGTGAGGCAGGGAGTAGTAGAGGCCTCCTGCAGAGTATAGGCATTGATCTGAGTCTTGAGAAAATCCAGGAAAGCTAAGAGATACAGGTCAGGCTATTCTCCAGACATTCAAGACCAAAGCAAAGGCATGTTGTTTTTCTGTTGTTCAGGTGTTTCAGCCATATCCAGCTCTTCATGGCCCCATTTGGGGTTTTCTTGGCAAAGATACTGGAGTGTTTGCCATTTCCTTCTCCAGCTCATTTTACCTTTCCTCAGACTCATCTTCCTGAGTTCAGATCTGGTCTCAAACTCTTACTAGCTTGGGTGACCCTAAGCAAGTCATTTAACACTGTTTGCCTCAATTTCCTCATCTGTAAAATGAGCTGGAGAAGGAAATGCCAACCCACTTTAGTATCTTTGCCAAGAAAATCCAAAATGGGGTCGCAAAGAGTTAGATATGACTGAAAAACAGCTGAATAGAAATATCCCCATGTTACAAATAAGAGAACTGAGGCTCTGAGAGATTATCACTTGCCCAAGGTCTCAAGGTAGTTGAAGCAGCATTTTAATTCAGACCTTCTAACACTCAGCTCAGTTCTCTTTCCATGATAAACATGACTCATCCCACCTCCACTGCAATTCTGTCTGGATAAATGAGATCATCCATGTGATAATGTTTTGGAAAGAAGCTTGTTTGGCAGTACTCATTTCCCCAGTCTGACTTCATTGGAAGGACTGATGGAGCATATATACAGAGATTTCCTAGGTCTTTTTTCTCTTTTTTTTCTAGAACCAGCAAAACATTGTACCTTATCTCTCCCTATTCCCTATCCTGGCCTCTGGCTTCTGTATAAACAAAACAAAACAACTGGTGTCATAGGTCTGAATTGAAGCTCCAGATACCACTCACAACAGTGGGTCAACTAAATGTGGGGCTTTCTCCATTGAAATCTTTTCACAAATGTTAGTTATTCTTTAGAAAAGGAGAAAAAGGATATAAGAGAGAACAGATTGGGAAAAAGGGTATTCAGTAGGCTTGCTATTTTGGGGTGGTGGGTAGGGGAAAGATGGGAAGAAAAAAAATTGTAACTCAAAATCTTGTGGAAATGAATGTTGAAAACTAAGAATAAATAAATCAGAAAAAAATATCAAAAAAAAATAAAAGGAGGAAAAGGGTTGTGACTGTAGTCATTACTACAGGCATGTAGATGTTGCCAGATAGACATGGAAAGCTATTTTTGGCATATCTACAGCTGGGGCATTGAGCATGTGGCCTCCCTTATGTGATTTGGAAAGTGTAGTAGAATTGGCCCTGGTTAAATTTAGATGGGAGGCCACCTGGAGATACCAGATACTACAGGTTTGGGTGATAATCTAGGTAGTAGAAAGAGATCTGTTTCGGGAGACCAAGTTTCTTATCGTAGCTCTTCCATAAACTCATTATTTCATGTTAGTAAGTCACACAACTGTGGTCTACTTCAGCCTTCTCATTTGTCAAATAAGAATTGGACTTTCTGTCCCTTTCATCTCCAAAAATTCTTATTCAGAGACACAAGCCTGAGTTTTTGTTTCTTCTGGACATTTAAAGCCATAAAAACCTTCTCAATGGCAGTTAACATTTAATAACATTTGAAAGGAAGGAAAGTAGGGCAGGAATTCAAGTCAAGGAGCATGAGAATTGGTCTGGAAACCTTAAGCCTTCAACTCTGGAGGACCTAGGTTAAAGTGCTGCCTCAGATTTATACTAGTTGTTTGAACCTGGGTCCTTACCTATACCGAAATGTTCAGGGACACTTAAGATTTTGCCTGCCAGTCATGGGGATGCTATGGTTACTAAGCCTCCCTCTTACATGGGAGGTCTACAACTCTTTTTGAGTTAGCTCTTTTAGCCTTCTCTTGGGGATACACTATAATATTCAGGTAAGATCACTTGGTCACTTGCTGCTCTGTTCATAGGGGTCACAGTGATTTTTTTTTCATTTATTAAAAATGTAATATGAGCTGGGCATTGTATTAAGTGCTTGGCATATAAATACAAACAAGAAAGACTTTCTCTGGCCTCTAGGATTTTACTTTTTTTTTCCTTTTTCAAATGCTTTATTAACTTCTGATTTACATCATTCATTTCCACCAGATTTGGAGTTACAAATTTTCTCCCCGTTTTTCCCCTACCTACTGCCCCAAAATAGCAGTCCCACAGGATATCCCCTCCTCCAATCTGCTCTCTCCCATATCTTCTCCCATACCCCTTCCACTTTTCCAGTAGGGCATGGTAGATCTCCATGCTCCAGTGCACCTGTATATCTTATTTCCCAATTACATGTAAAATAGTAATAATAATAATAGTATATATATATTTAAACATTTGATTTTAAAACTTTGAATTCCAGATTCATTCTCTTCCTCCCTAGTCACTCACCCTTACTGGGAAGATAAGCAGTTCAGTATAGGCTGTACATGTGTAGCTAATGCAAAACATTAACATAGATATATTGTAAAAGACTGACTATATTTATATTATATATATGACTCCTATCCCACTTCCCACTTGTTCTATTCTTGATTGCCTTTTTCAGCCTCTTTTGCCATTTGAGCTAGTCTATTTTTTAAGGAGTTATTTTCCTCAGTCAGGCTGTTGACTCTCATTTTGTAATTTTCTTGCATTATTCTCATTTCTCTTCCCAATTTTTCGCCCACTTCTCTTATCTGCTTCTTAAGGTCCTCTATGACCTGTAACCAGCTCATATTTTCCTTTGAAGCTTTTGGTGCAGGAGTTCTGACTTCACTGTCTTCTTCCTGTTCCATGTTTTGATCCTTTTTGTCCCCAAAATAGGAGTCTAATGTTGGATTCTTCTGTTTGCTTTGCTTCCTTGCCTGGTCATGTTGCCACTCATTTACTTGACTTTTGTGCTTTTTGCCACAGGAGGACTCTGCTACCAGACAGGGGGGCTTCGTACCAAATGCTGGGGAAACCCCAGCTGCCAGAGGTATTAGTTGGGTGCCCTTTCTGAGGCCTCTACATGCTCTGGAAGGCTGGTGATACAAGCCAGGACCTCCACCCTAGACTGCAATCCAGATCCAAGAAGGTTAAAGCAAGAGCGATTACCCCTCAGACTGGTGCTTGGTCCCCCTACACTCTTCAGGACAGGAGCTGAAGCTGCCACACCCTCAGTGGCTTCTCACCCCAGGGGGCAAAAGCCAAGGCACTCCCAACTACTGGGTCCCAAAGTCTGCACTGCACTGACCTCTCACTTTGTCCTTAGCATCTATGTGTTGATAAATCTGGAAACGGCCACAGCTGCTGCTGATCTGGAGTCCCTCCAGCCGGTGGCTGGCCAGTCCCACCCTGGGGCTAAAACCTTGGTGTGGAGCTGGGCTGTGCTCCCAGAGTGCTATGCTGGCAAATTCCTGCCAGCCTGCCAGGCTGTCCTCAGCAGGAGGTTAGCTTCTCTGTGTCATTTTGTGGGTTCTGTAGCTCCAAAGTTTGTCCAGAGTCCCCTTTTACCTGGATTGGAGGTTGTGAGAGCTGGAGCCACAAGGAGGTCGACTCTGCCCCCAGGATTCAGTAACAGTGATTATTAAGCCTCTCTGAAAGCTCTTTCCACCAATGACTATAAAACAATTGCCCTTAGCAGAGCTGTATCCATATGCTTGTCTCCTCTGACCCCTTCATCTTAACTCTCATCTAACTTAAATTGGTCAGTGACTTGACAAATTAAACACTGTTCTCTCTCTACATTCTTGAGGGAATACTGCATGTATAATAATAATTTGATAAATGAGTTGGATCAAGTGAAGGCTTTATGAAGGAGGTGTCAACTAAGCCAAGCCTTTAAGGAAGAAAAGGACTCAGGGACAAAGTTGAAGAAGGAATGCATGGGTTAATGTCAGTGTGAATGATCAGACCTAGGAGACACAATATTGAGTTTGGAGAATAGCAAGGAGTCAAATTTAGCTGCAATTTAAAGGAGGAAAAGCCTGACCAAAGAGACTGGGACCAGACTGTCAACAGTATTGAATCCTAAAGTGTTTATATTTCAGCCTAGAAGCAATAGGGTATAAGTGTCATGTCCTATTCTACCACAGAGTCCCTAAAGCAATATGCACAGTGCCCCACCCATAGTAGGGATTTAGTAAAGACTTACTGGTTGATCAACTGATTGCAGAGAGACTGGTTCCTCTCTCAGGTTGAGCCTTTATGATACCAAGGGAAATTAGCCCTCCCTGCTTAGACCTCCTCACTACCACCACCTCCTAGATAGGTTTGCTATTGAAGAAGTCATGCTACATATATTTTTCAACATTCTCTTGGCATCTAAAGGAAGCACTAAGCCCAGAATAATCTCCATACTCAACATAGAAAAGGTATGAAAAATGCAATCACTACATCTAGATATGATATTTGTTCACGGCAGCTACTCCTCCTCCATTCCCGCTGCACCAGGACTAAAATTTGAAGTTGACAAATGGTAAAGGAAAGGTCTGTATTTCAGAATGATCCACTCCCAAGACCAGTATTATAGAGGCATAAGTCTTTTAGGAAATTAATTAACCCCATCTCATAAATATGAAGAATCCACCAGTTCTCAGCTTTAGAATTTTCCTGACTGCTACTAATTTGCTTTGAGTTTAGAGGACTGAGACTTCTACAAATAACTTCAGACTATCTCAAGGTGGCTGTAAAATTCATTCAAATATTCTTTCCTCATTAACATAAGGCTCTTGAGGCACTGGAGGCCCACCATATCCCAACTGCAACTTTGACCCAGTAGAAATAATCAACCTTCTCTGCTCCAAGTTCCACAGAAACCTATTAGACCTATTGGGAAGGGAACTTCTGGGGGAGCTTTGTTACATGCTTCATGCTGAACAGAAAAAAGATTCAGTGCCTTCCCAGTAAAGTAGGATTTTGAAAACCAAATAAGAGAAGTGGAGGAAAAAATGGGAAGAGAAATGAGAACAATGCATGAAAATTATGAAATGAGAGTCAACAATCAGACTGAAGAAAATAACACATTAAAAAATAGACTAATAGACTAACTCAGATGGCAAAAGAGGGTCAAAAAAGGCAATGAGGAGAAGAATGCCTTAAAAAGCCAAATTTGCCAAATGAAAAAACAATCTCAAAAGCTCACTGAGGAGAATCATTCCTTCAGAATTATATGGGAGCAAATGGAAGCTAATGACTTTATGAGAAATCAAGATACTTTTAAACAGATCCAAACAAATGAAGCAATAGAAGGCAATGTGAAATATCTCATGGGAAAAACTACTGACCTGGAAAATAGATCCAGGAGAGAGAATTTAAAAATTATTGGACTACCTGAAAGCCATGATGAAAGAAAGAACCTAGAAATCATCCTCCAAGAAATTCTCAAGGAAAATTGCCCTGATGTTTTAGAACCAGAGGGCAAAATAGAGGTTGAAAGAATCCACCAATCACCTCCTGAAAAAGATCCCAAAAAGAAAAATCCTAGGAATATTATAGCCAGGTTCCAGAGTTCCCAGATCAAGGAGAGAATATTATAAGCAGCCAGGAAGAAACAATTTGAATATTGTGGAAACACAATCAGGATAACTCAGGATCTGGCAGCTTCTACACTAAGGGATCGAAGGGTTTGGAATATGATATTCTGGAGGGCAAAGGATCTGGGATTAAAACCAAGAATCACCTACCCAGCAAAACTGAGTATCATGTTTCAGGGGAAAATATGGTCATTCAGTGGAATAGAGAACTTTCAAGCATTCTTGATGAAAAAAAACAGAGTTGAATAGAAAATTTGACATTCAGATACAAGAAGCAAGAGAAGCATGAGAAGGTAAACAGGGGAAAAAAATCATAAGGAACTTATCAGAGTTGAACTATTAACACTCATACATACAAAAACAATAATTGTAACTGATGAAACTTTTCTCACTATGAAAATAGTTGAAGGGAGTAGAAATATATATATATATATGAGGGTATATGGGCATATGAATACATATGTGAATGTGTGTATATATGTTTAGAGGCATACATAGAAAGAGGGCACAGGACCAATTTATTAGGAAGGGATGATACTTAAAAGGTGAAATTAAGAGGTGAGAGGAATATAATGAGAGGAGATGGGGAGAAACAGAATGGGGTAAACTATCTCATATAGAATAGGCAAGGGAAAATGGTTACAATGGAGGGGAAGAATAGGAAGGCAAAAGTGAATGGGTCAGCCTTATTCTCATTGAATTTGGCTTGAGGAGGGAATAAAATACACACTAAATAGGGTATCCCACCCTAAAGGAGAGTAGAGGGGAAGGGGATGAGAGGGGGGATGATGGAAGGGAGGGCAGACTGGGGAAGAGGGAAGTTGGAAGCACCCACTTTTGAAAAGGGACAGGATCAAAGTAGAGAATAGAACAAGTGGGAAATGGGATGGGAGGGAGGGAAATATAGTCAGTCTTTTACAATATATCTACTATGTTAATGTTTTGCATTAGCTACACATCTGCAACCTTGTGATAGTAATGGAACATAAAGATTCCCCTGTATTGGCTTGGTTTTCAAATTGATTGTGTTAAAACCCAGAGCTTGTTAATCCCACCTGTGGGATAGACTCGTTGATGTGAAAAGAGAGTCCTGAACTGGGAGGAGCTGGTGACGTAGATTTTGGAGAGACAAGAGAGAGGCAGAAGAACTTTTTGGAAGCAGCACCCTCGTGGAGGCAGAGAGAGAGACTGAGAAGGATTTCTGGGGGCCACTTTGAATCGCCCTGGACTTTTGAGACCTGCCCCCGGAGCTGCCAAGGACTGAGTAGACATGGCTGTTTTGCTGGTATTTTGTCTGTCTGTTTTGATGTTGTTTTGCCAGATTTGTCCACTGGTGAAAGACAGTCCTTTTCTTGAAGAAGTCCTGGAACCTGGCTGTTGGCTAAGAGCTCCTGAGACTGTCCTGCAGACAGAGAGTGAATACTGTCCACTGGTGAAGGACAGTGCTGTTGTTGCAGGGGTCTGGAG
>NW_027187325.1:1356557-1392911 GCF_028583685.1 Petaurus breviceps papuanus | reverse complement strand
AGTGCTGTTGTTGCAGGGGTCTGGAGACTGTCCTGCAGACAGAGTGAATACTGTCCACTGGTGAAGGGCAGTGCTGTTGTTGCAGGGGTCTGGGAACCTTTCTGTTGGTTCAGAAGCCCTGAAGAAGGATTTTCTTGTTGTATGTTTACAGAAATCCTGGGAGAGGGTTTTGCTAATGTTTTCAGGGGTTCTAGGACTGTTCTACAGACAGAGGATGAATTAATGAAGAGACTGGCAATGTATCTTGTGGCCTTGCTAAGCCTTGTCTCCCCAGGAACTAAGATTGCTGAGAACTTGCCTCCTGTCAAGATGAAGAAAAGACCTCCATTTGGGTATTAAGTGCTGTGCTTAAACTTGATGTAACTCTGGGGTAGATTCAATTGTGATCCAGGGGTGGGGAACTTTTGACCTTTTTGTGTTCTATGGTTGAACAAATGAATGTACTTTACTTATGTTTGGAAACTAATCTCCATTTGAGAAGAGGGGCTTTGTGGCGGACTAAATGAAGGTACAGCCTAGGGGTGGAGTAGTATTTAGAACAGGGACTTTGTAATTGATTGAATGATTGGAAGGTCCTGGGGTGGGGTAGTACTTGGAGATTATTTAATCACCCTTAGTAAATGCTGTATTTTGATTGATGTCGTGTTTTGATCTTCTCTGTTCTTGGTTTGTCACTGAATAAAATGGAGAGCACCTATGCTGGTATTCTGAACCTTGGGAAGTTGCCTTTGCTTGGCATTACATTACAAACCTATACTGAACTGCTTATCTTTCCAGTAAGGGTGAGTGACTAGGGAGGAAGGGAATGAATCTGGAATTCAAAGTTTTAAAATCGTGTTTAAATATATATATATTATTATTATTATTATTAATACTATTTTACATGTAATTAGGAAATAAGATATACAGGCCCTGGGGCATGGAGATCCACCTTTCCCTACTGGAAAAGTTGAAGTGGGTATGGGAGAAGATATGGGAGAGAGCGGATTGGAGGAGGGGGTATCCTGTGGAACTGCTATTTTGGGGTAGTGGGTAGGGGAAAAACAGGGAGAAAATTTGTAACTCCAAATCTGGTGGAAATGAATGATGTAAATCAGAAGTTAATAAAGCATTTGAAAAATGAAAAAAAAATTATCTATGAAATTCAATTTCTATCTATCTTTTATGAAAACTTAGTTAAGAAAGGGTTACAAGTGGAGGATAGGCTTAGGTAAGGGTTGGGGAAGGAGGAAGGGATTTGTAGGGGAAGGTCCTTCCTAGAAATGAGATGGGAAGACCAGGCACTGGACCAAGATGTGGAGGGCAGGTAGGTTTGCCAATAGTCCTACTGAATTACTTATCATAGTACTTGGCATATAGTAAGTACTTCAAAAATGCTTGTTATATAGATGAGGAAACTAAGGCACTGGGAACTTAAATGATTTAGGTGGTGTCTTACAGCTAGTAAATGTCTGACCTAGGATTTGAACCCAGGCCTTCTTGACTCAAGTGGTGCCTCCTGTTTTCTTCATCATACTGCCTGCTCCTTTGGGCATTAGAGTTAGGACTCCAACTCTCAAGCCACTATTCTTTCTGCAGGACACTAACCTGCTGGTTAGATATGTATCATGCCCTGCTTTGACTTTATCAAGCAACTTCTCTGTCAACTACTCTTGGAAGCAAGGTGGCTTTTATACAAATGCCCCATAGAGGAAGAATACTTATCCAGGCTCATGTCAAGTTTCACAGATGTTAAAACCCTAGATAAATGCTTGTTATTGTTGCTGTTGTTTGTTTATTGTTGTTTAAAAAAAAAAAAGCCTTGGTTTTGAGTGGGTTCAGGCAGAGGAGCTGATGTTGAGGGCAAGGAATTACAGATCCTGGAACACTATCGATGAGGGTCCTGGCCAAATGGCCTGCTTGCAAAAGTAGGTATGTGCTTTGACAGGTCAAGCCAGAGGACAATTCATTACATCCATCTGTGCCCTGCTTCTGGAGGGGACCAATATCTCTACAATCAGCCCTATGGATACAGAGTAGAAATGCTATGCTATGTTGCTATGTTCTACCTGTTTTCTGACTGCCACCATCCTTGCTTGGTGAATGTCACAAGGCCTAGGACCGACAGTCTGGGTTATTACAATCTTCCACCTAGACTCTGTTCTGCTGATACCATTCTAAGTTTAACCTGAGCTTCTGTTCTAGTGCAGTTTCTTTGACTTCTGGTGAACTGCTGGCTGCCAGCCTCTTCACTGGTCAAACTGAAGCAAGAGAGTTTGGAGACAGTGACCTGTGGATAATTCTACCCCACTTGCTTGCTTAGAATGTAAGGTCCTGGCAGAAAGAGACTGTTCCATTTGTATCTTTGAATTTCCAGAACCTATAGGACACTGCCTGTCACTTAATAAATGATTATGGATCAATCGATTGTTCTACCTCCCTGCTCTCAGATTGCTGTCATGGCTTATACCCTGGACCCCCAGGGGAGTAGTTTATAAATACAGATCAATTCTTAATTACAGAAATCCCAGCAAACAGTTATAAACAATTCCTTGTGTATAAGTGATGTCATGGAATTCACATGTACCACCATCAAGATCTGATATAATGAAATACATATAGTAGGCAACTACCTTCATGGAGTATTTAAAAGAGTTACCTTCTGGCCTTAAATCTCTGCTCCTATAGCCTGTCATATTGCCTTCCCATAAGAGTCACTCCTTTAAGTTTTAAGGCATTCTAGGAAGGGCAGGTAGGTGGCAGGAGGTTGAACCTGGAGTCAGGAAGTCCCAGCTGCCTGAGTTCAAATCTGGTCTCAGACTCTTACCAGCTGTGTGATCCTGGGCAAAGCACTTAACCCTGTTTGTCTCAGATTCCTCATCTGTAAAATGAGCTGGAGAAGGAAATGGCCAACCACTCCAATATCTTTGGACATGACTAAAACAACTGAACAACAAGAAATTATTTCCAGAGGCCTCTAGGGAAGAACCCGAGAAGTTAATTCATTTCCATTAACACCATGGCATGGATTAGTATATTCAATTAACTCCAAGCTAAGAGCTAGACTTTAAGATGAGATTTTGGACAAATGTATTTTATGGTAATAAGTGACCAGGAAAGATCTATGGTTGTCTCTGCTAGATCTGAACCTAGCATTTTTGTTGCCCAGGGCAATTCATTTGAGGTTGGGGAAGAAAGGGATCCCAGGAAAACATTAGGTTACTGCTGGGGAGACAGCTCTTTCACAGGGGATAGGGGATTAAGAGTGAAGGAGGCCACAGAGGAATGCAGCTGGAGTCTTACTTGTAAGGGGAAAAGAAACACACCATCTGGTAGCTTGTTATTTTAACTAATTCGTCTTACTAACTAGCTGCTAAGGTAGGTATGTATTTCTAAACTGCAGAAGAATTGTCCTTTATTTTGTTCTAGGATATTTATATCCTAGAACAAAGCCATGGTCTTGGCTAGTTAAGGCACTCCTCAGGGAAGGAAGACCTCACTGGGGCAACTGCACTGAAGAGGACAGGGCAGGAAGGGATAGTATAAAACAAGAGACTACACGCAAGTAGTATGAGTTTCCAAAGACAAACTTACCTTCCTTCATCATTCTTCCAGAAGCCAGCACCAAAAGTCAGTATTCACCAGGATCTCTGAGTGACATTTTTTTCCTAGCTCCCAAGAGGTACTAGCAGGCAAGAAAGAGCAGGCCAGTCAGCCAATAAAGAGTTGAGCTTTTATAGGAGAGAGGACTGGAAAATGCCTAATGCTACTTGAAAAAAAAAACCTGAAGCCCAGAGACATCTTTCGTTTTCACTTTATCTCTCAAATGCAGTAGATCTGACAGCCTAATTTGGTAATTAAGAGACAAAAACGGCCCTTAATTCATTCTGAGGAGAACACTTTTTTTTTTCCCACTGACAGAATGAACCCCAAAAGGATCTGGAAGTGTGGATTAATGACTTCATTAAGAATATCCTCAATTTAGCATAGAGGGAAATGCTACTGACTTTCAACATCTGGGAATGGAGCACAGCTGCTCACTCACAAAGCACAGCCATCCTTACAGAGGGAAGCTCAAAGCATTCTATATAGTGTGATTTTAGGAGACCCCAGTGAGGCTCCTAGTCTCTTAAATGCCTCCGAACCCCAGACGATCACCAAGGACTGAAACCCCTTCACCAAATGAATATACTAATCTATGCTATGGTGTTAGTGAAAGTAGATTAAATTCTTGGGTTCTTCCCTAGAGGCCTCTGGAAATACTTTCTTGTTCAGTTCTTTTAGTCTTGTCCAAAGATACTGGAGTGTCTTTGATTCCACAAGCAGTTATAAGGATTAAAGTTTGAATGTCCCTAGAAGAAATGCAATGGCTTGTCATTGCACTAAGGACTAAGGGACCGATGGCAGCTCTTTCCTTGAAAATAAGTAGTGTCGTTATTCCTGCTGCTGTTGTTGCTATTGCTGTTTTTAGGAAAGCAGATCATAACAGGAGAGCACTCGGTACCTGAAGGTGTGAATTGGAGGGAAGGAAGGGGCAAAAGCTAGAGAAAGGCATATCTTAGAGAAACTGCCCTGAGAGGAGTGGGATAGGTTCCCTTCCAGGGCTAAACTCTGTGATCCAACACCATCTATAACCAGTCATTTTTGCTCATAGGGCACCACAAACTTCATCTGGAAACAAGTGGCACGAAACATTGCTTCAGGGGAGGTGTAGTGAAGGCAAGGTAGAGAGGTTGTGCTCACCTGAGAAGGAAGCAGGCTATCTAGGAAATTACTATTTTAACTACATAGATGTGTACAGCGTGTGTGTGTGTGTTTTACACTAAGTACACAAAGCTCTCTACAGAAGGACTGCAAATACTTTTACCCATGGGTCATAGGACCCTCTAAGTTCAGGTCCTTGGGCCAAAACTCTTGTCATTCTGCCCAATTTTTCAGAGAGCTAACCTTCCTAGAAGAGTTGGAGTAATCCAAGAATCCTGAGCGATTCTTTTTTTTTTTTTAAGCAATCGGGGTTAAGTAACTTGCTCAAGGTTACATGGCCAGTTATTTCTGGGTGTGGTGCTGAGTGTCTGAGCCCAGATTCAATTCCCAGGTTTTCCCGACAGTGGAGCCGGTGCTCTTACTCGCTGTACTACCTGGCCGCCCCTCTGAGCAATTCTTAGACAAAACAGAAAGGGCTTCAGTGTCTGGAATCCTTTGAGAAAATAGGAAGGGAGGTGATATTAGATTGTAAATCTCTTGTGAATAGGAACTGTTTTATTCTTTGAACTTATATCCCCAGAGCCTAGCACATTGCCTCACTCATAGCTGACATTTGATAAATTTCTGTTGATTGATTGATTTCTACAGAAGTGAATGGTTCCCAAGTTCTCCCTGCTTCAGTGTGTCCTCCATTCACTTGTCAAACTGATCTTCGTAAAGTTCAAATCTCGCTGTCACACTCCTATTCAACAAAGTCCAATAGCTCTCCATTGCATCCAGTGTCATGTATAAATATATATATATATATCCCTCCAGAGACCCTGGCCTCTTTGCTGTTCCTCACACACTACACTCTTTCTTCCAACACCAGACCTTTTCAATGTTTGTCTCTTGTGCCTAGAACTAACTACCCCCCCCTCTGTCTCTGTCTCTCTCTGTCTCTGTCTCTTTCTCTGTGTCTCTGTGTGTGTGTCTCTATCTCTCTGTCTTTGTGTGTGTGTGCATGTGTGTGCGTGCGCACATGGCATATGTCTCTGTCTCTCTCTCCTCAGCTCCACTTCCTGACTTCCCTGGCTTTCATCAAATCTCAGTTGCTACTTTGACAAAGTCAGTACTTTGGAATTCCTCCAAATGACTTTTCCAAGAGGAAGCTCCTGTTAGGATAACCTCATCATCCTGGAAGATCTCATCAGCCTTGGAACTCTACCTCATCGCTATTCTCTGCCCCTCTGATTGGAAGATGGGGCTGAGAGCTCCTAAACTCCATATAAGGACAGAGCTCAGCTCTTCTCACCTGGCTGTACTACTTTGGGACTTCTCCGTGTGTCTTTCCCACGGTGTCCTCACATCAGGTACCTCCTCCCACCTTCTACTTTTTAGCTTTCTTTTGTGTGTTGTCTTCCCTCCTTGGATTGTAATCCCCCTAAGGGCAGGGCCTGTCTTTCTCTTTTTGTATTTGTATCCCCAGCAGTTAGCACAGTGCCGGGAACATAGTCAGGACTTAGTAAATGTTTATTAACTATTGACAACCTGTCTTTCCCAGTCCTCCTTAATCTTAGTGCCTTCCCTCTAAGATTATCACTAATTTATCCTGTATATATTTTTTGCTAATCTATTGTTTGTAATTGCCTCTCCGTTAGACTGTGGCCTAGGGGACTGTTTTCATCCCTTTTCTTATCCCCAGAGCTTGGCACATGGCCTAGCACATAGTTGGTATTTAATAAATGCTAGTTGATTTGATTTGACAGTTGAGTCTGAGAGGTTTCCTTGGCAGGAATATGGTCCTTATGGAGGGATGGCCAGATGCTGGATGTTTATGTCATGGAATGAATATAAACTTCCCATAATTTTTAATGGTATCTTAGCATAAAGATTGTCCTAAAACTCTGGGTAGAGTAAGGGAAGTAGACCTCAAAAAAGAGAGTTGTCTTTTCAGTTTAGAATTGTGTTTACTAAATAAAGGGCTACTTCAACCGCAGCCTCTGGAAGATTTCATGTGACTCAAGTTGAAAAGCAGACTGAATGGTGAATGTCAATCTCTTTTATTGGAAACTGCAGCTTAGATCTCGTCTGAAAGAAGTCACTAATTGGAGAAACAAAACTCAAGAGTTTGAAATATGTGGAGGGAAAAGGGCTAGTCCAAGGATCAGGGGAGACCTAGATATGGATTTCCACGCTGAGGTTACTTGACTGTGTGACCTCTCAGCTCTCCAGTTTCCTAATCTGTTCAAAGAAGGCTAGTCATATTTGCCCTATATATCTCCTAGGAATATTGCAAGGAAAATACCTTGTAAACATTGAAGTGCTACCAAAATGTGAACTTTTATTAAACTCCAGTAATATGGAAGATTGGCCAGTGCAAGAAGGGTACTGTCTTCTTACCATCTTCTCCTTTTCTATTTTTCTCTCTTGGCAGAAAGAAATCTTTGCTCCTAATTAGGGATAGTGCCCTAATTTACAATAAAACAGGGGTTGCACATTCCTCCCCACTACTAATTTGCTTATGACATTCCCAAACCTGGAATGTTCTTTCCCTTCTCCTTATTTCCAAATTCTAGCCCTTTTCTAGGCCCACCTGAAGTTCCATCTTCTCCATGAAGCCTTCCTTGACAATATCAGCCCAGAGTGATTTCTCCCTTCTGTGAATTTTCAGAGTCCTCATTCTCTGTGCAGCTCATATATCACTTTTTGTTCATGGAATGGAAAAGTGTTAACTAAACATTTATCATATGCCAAACACCATGCTAAGGACTGAGGATTCAAATTATAAAATTAAAATAGTCCCCCTTCACAAAGAGAACACATTATGACTGGAGGACCAAACAAAGAGGAGGGTTCAGCTGAAGGGAGGATGGGAAAGCCTAGCAGAAAGGATGGCAGGTTCCAGGTCTTCTTAGGGCATCTGGTAGTAAATGTCAACAGCCACATTCATCCCAAAGCCAGGGGCTAGGTACCCTTTGTACTTTTCTTTGTGCCTCCAGTACTACCAAAGTGACTGGCACATATTAGGTGCTTAATAAATGCTTGACCTGACTTGGCAAAAGACTTGATTTGCCTTGGGGAAAGGGAGTTGGTAGCTTCCCATATAGTGTAATCCTTCCAAGACCCAAGGTTTAGCCAAAAGGCATTGCTCTACACAATTGGTAGAATTTCCCCAAATCTCCTTTGAAAGTACTCTGTGTATTTGAATTTGATCAGAATGAATCTCACCTGGGAACTCCTTTAAATGAGGTAAGAAATGAAGTCACCTAGTGAAAGTTTAGCCTAGAAGCCTTTGGAATTTTCTGTCTATATTTGCTGTTCAGCTCTTCCTTTTAATGCCCTCCATGCTGGAACTTGACAGCTTTGTCTTTCAGACTAAGCTCAGCAATCCTGTGCCTAGAAAAAAGACTCAGTTAAGTTCTTGAGCTTTAAAGCCTTCCCTAGGAAGAGACCAAGTAAGAGTAAATAGGAAGAGATTTCAAACAACAGCAAGAAATTAGGTGGAAGCTATTAATAAAGTTTCAAATTCAGTTTTGTTCCAGATAAGCCAACAATGCAGCCAGAAATGATCAAGAGTTGACTATAGGGACATTCATTTCAAGGAGATATTAAAATTTCTTTTGGAAAAATGGGCCCTTTACTGCATGCTATTCAGTGTTCATATTCATTCATCCATTCAATAAATATTCAAAGAATATCTCTTTCTATGTGCCCAGCACTGTAATCTGTACTATGGGAATACAAAGAAAAAACAGTTCTTATATTAAAGACCAGACTGTCGCACATGAAAAGTTAAATAATGCAAATTTATACCAAGTATCAAATGAATAATATAAACAAGTGCCATAGGCATTCAAAGGAGGACAGACAACGTTTCAGGCAAAAGCAGAACTCAGTGACCCCTGAGGTTCCTTTCAACCTAGAGACTCTAGAATATCTCATAATGGGGTAGTTGGAAATATTTTTACAGAGGGCGAGTGATACAGGCTGAGCCATGAAGGATATTTGGATAGGTAGGTGGTAAGGAGAGGAGAGGGTATCCTAGGTAGCAGGTATAGCAGAAGTAAAGGTGCTTTGACAGGAATGATCCAAGAGCAGACCCAACCAGCTAGCCTGAAGGATTTATGTAAATGAGTTTTGAGCCTAGATTGAGACACTGAGTTCAGATTGAGGAGAGCCTTGAATGGTGAATTAAGGAACCTAGCAGTGAATGAATGAATGAATGGATAGATGGATGGATGGATGGATGGATGGATGGATGGATGGATGGATGGATGGATGGATGGATGGATGGATGAGTGAATGATAAAAGCATTTATTAAGTGCTTTTTATGTTCTAGCACTGTGC
The DNA here is from genome assembly GCF_028583685.1 of Petaurus breviceps papuanus. Lineage (NCBI taxonomy): Eukaryota > Metazoa > Chordata > Mammalia > Diprotodontia > Petauridae > Petaurus > Petaurus breviceps. The sequence goes on along the minus strand of NW_027187325.1, from coordinate 1,383,898 downwards.
TAAATGCAGGGAATAAATATATATGCAAGACAGTTCCTGCTCTCTTTGAGTACTGTAGGCAGGCTTTAAAACCACCACCTTTTAGTTGAGGTTTGTTAGAGCAAAATGAGGTATCAAAAGTCACTGAACATTTAACAAGGGAAGAGGTTTACTTTGCCCTAACATAGCAAGGACATGGGATGAGCATATTCAGGGGCAATTAGCCTCTCTGGATGGGTCAGTCAGTCATCAGGGTAGAGCAACTCCCATGTTCTTGAGTATCCACGAAGTCTGAAAAGGAATGACTCCATGAGGCTGGGAACTTTTATGGCCCCAGACCAGGAAGCTGACTCTGGAAAACCAGGGCCAAGCACATGGCATGAGGGAAGGAAGCTGTGCCAGGGTCAGAGAAGCTTCATCAAGAAACTGATGGTCCTTATATCCCAATAGGGGACAACAACAAACAGGCTAGTGCTCCCTAGGGAGAAGTGTTTTAAATGGGGGAGTCAGAATGGTGATCAAAACAATAGGGCATCGGTCATCACAGGGAATGGGGTGTTGGTATTGCTATTACTGTTACTACTGCTGCTGGGGCAATCTCCAGTCATCCTGGTCTCTATGTTGCCACTGGACCCAGATGATTCTGCAGGAGAAAGTGAGTGTGGTGACTGCACAGCCTTCCCTCATTGTAATGCGATTCACTTGAAAGTCATGGCATCACTTTCCTGATGTAATGGTCCTCTTCCAGAATGAAGGACAAAGAATAACCTGTGAGGAGTAGTAGCTGCCCCAGAGGGTACACATTGGTCAGTTCCAATTGGGCAAGACAGCTCCCTCCCTTCCTCCCTCCCTTCCTTCCTTCCTCCCTCCCTCCCTTCCTTCCTCCCTCCCTTCCTTCCTTCCTTCCTTCCTTCCTCCCTCCCTCCCTCCCTTCCTTCCTCCCTCCCTCTCTCCCTTTCTGCCTTCCTTCCTTCCTTCCTTCATTCCTTCCTTCCTTCCTTCCTTCATTCCTTCCTTCCTTTCTTCCTTCCTTCCTCCCTCCCTCCCTTTCTTCCTTCCTTCCTTCCTTCTTTCCTTCCTTCCTTCCTTCTTTCCTTCCTTTCTTGCTTCCCTCCCTCTCTCCCTTCCTTCCTCTTTTACTCCCTCCCTACTCTCCCTCCCTCTTCTCCCTTTGTCCATATAGGGTATGATACACTTACCTACCAGTGCTCTACTCAAAGGAATGTAAATCTTCATCACTGAAACCTTGTAAGATATCTTGGGGTTTAAAGGATAGATTTCTATTTTTTCTTTTGTGAGGATAATGCCTTAAACCCAGATCACTCTGGCTCTCATTGATTGGTCAACAGTAGATCCAAATCCAAGCCTCACTTGGTCATTGTTGGGACCTGATGCTTCAGAGTAAGTATAAATAGTAACAGCTTCTATTTTGGCCAGAAACCCTGAGGATCTTCCCTTCCCAGACTGATTTTTTTTTAATTAGGAAAAAGAGACCATTCTTTGCCTCATTTCTTACTTAGCCTTAATCACTGAATGGGTGTTAGTTCACTCAAACAGAGACCTTGAAAGACCTTAGCTTAAAAAGGTCAAGATCTCCCACTGCATCTAGGGCCATCTCCAGTCATCCTGATTTACTCGCTTCTGGACCCAGATGGTTTGGGAGAAGAAAGTGAGGCTGGTGATTTAGCACAGTCCTCTCTGCTTAAAGCCAATTCACTTGCAAGTCATGGCATTACCTTTCTGATGTCCTGGTCCTCTTAAAGAAAGGACAAACAACTACTGCTACTGTTGCTATTGTTAGTACTACGACTGTTACTGCTGCTGCTCTTGCCGCTACAGCTGCTGACTAGCATTGACATAGCACTCAATAGTTGCAAAGCATTTTACAAATATGATCTCATTTTAGTCTGATCACAAAGCTGTAAAATAGATGCTGTTATTATCTTCATTTTATGAATGACAAAACACAGAGAGGGTAAGTGATTTGGCTAGGATCACACAGCTAGTAAGTGTATGAGGCTAGACTTGAACTCAGGCAATCCTGATTCCAAGTCCATCACTCTATTCACTGTAACACCTAGCTCTGTATTCTCAGAACTAGAGTCAGAAGCAGGGGGAGCAGTGCAAGATAACAGCATGGCATGGAGATGGTCAGGAAGCAGTGTAGGGGCTTGGGACTGGACAAGACAGGGGGAAGTGTTCTCCAATCAGAGCACAGCATCAATGGGAGAGGCCCTTCAGTTCCAGACAGAGGTGGAGTTTGGAGAACAGGAGTAATGGTATGGCAAATGTCTGAGCGAGGGTAATATGGGAAAAACTGGGTTTAGGGTGCAATGACAATCATCCAGGAAAATAGGAATAAGGTTCTGGAAGTTAGACTAGAAAGGGAAGGACAAATATAACTGATGCTACAAAAGAACTGAATTTCCTATATTGAGTGAGATTTCTTAACCAGGAGCGGGACATCTAGAGAAAAAAAATCTCAAGATATGAACTCTAAGACAATAAAATTTCAAATGTTGTCTCAAATTGTAGACAAACTGCAGATTATCTATTAGGTCTATGGAGGGAGAATGCCTCTCTAATCTACCCTCCCTAGTCCAATCCATCCAGTCTTATTTTAATGCTTTAGATGGAATCTGCCCATACCACTCCTATTCATCACTCACCCTTATTCTAATGACCACTTCTCCTCCCCATAGTTACTCCAACCCAGTTTTCCCATTGCCTAGCCCATTCCACTGTGCCTTTGGAATATTTATAGTCATTAAATTCTTCAACATTCTTGAACTTTTCATCCAAATTCCTTTTACTTCTGCTTAATAGAAACTTGGATCTCCCCCTAAGGACAGCATGCTCCTTGCTGCCCTCATCGATGCTGTTATTTCCTCTGATTCACAGGGTCATGAGAAGCTCTGTTCATACTTCTTGGTCCCTACAGTCACTTCCAGATCATTCCCAGACCACCCTCACTCAGTAACCTTTCCTTTTCAAGATCCCTATGATCTCCTTATGCCCCACTCTTTACTTTTCCTGCCATTTCTCAACATTATTTATCTATAAATTTTAGTGACTTTACTAAAAACTCATAATATTCCTTTCCACTGTAATAATACCTGCCATCATCTTTGGGGACTTCAGTATTCATGTTGACAAGCATTCTGACAAGTTGACCACACAATTCTTCAACTTCTCTAATTACAATTACTTTTGTCTCCCCACTTCAGCCACACATTGTCACAGTTTAGACCTCATTATCTCTTAGACGCAGAACTGCATCAATTCTAAATTAGGGAAATTCTACTCTGTGACCAAAATCGTTTCTCCTTCTACCTCTACCACTGTCTACTTCATGCCTAAGCTACTCTTTCACCTATCGTGACCTTTAGTCCCATTTTATAAATCCCATTTATTCCAATCCACTTCCTCCATTCGAGCTTCAGTTACTCAACTTTGACCCATAGCTTAACACATTACACAATAGTTAAAGTCATTGTCTTCTACTTTCCTGGCTGTCCTTCCTTTCTTTATTGTGTATGTCAGTACCCAAACCAAAAACAAAGCTTCCAACCCATCCAACTAATAGTCTTTCTCCTCTTCTTCACTACTAAATTTGAGAAAATTGTCTCAGTCAGATGCTTATGCTTCTTCATAGCCCACTCTCTCTTCAATTCCTTTTAAATGGTCCATTACCACTAATGAGTTTAAACAGTTCTCTCTAAAGTCATCAATGAGATCCTGACCACTCAATACAATGGCCTCTCTTCAGGTCTCATCCTCCTGTAACTCTCCAAAGATTTTGTGACTAACCCCTCATACTGTATATACTCTCCTCCCTCAATTTTCATAGTTCTAATTCTCCTTCTACCTCTCTAAGTTCCTCTGTTTCTGTCATTCTCTCAATCCATCAACAAGTTCTTATTAAGAACTTACAATGTGACAGTCACTGTACTAAGTGGTACAGATTCCAAGAAAGACAAAAACAGTCCCTACCTCCCAAGAGCTTACATTTTAATAGGGGAAATGGCATGCATGTAATGAGATACAACAGGTACAGGGTTAAGTAGTAGTAATCTCAGGGGAAAGACCCTAGCAGCTGAATGGACTGCAGAAGGTGGTGTTAGCCAGGGGAAGCAAGAAGTGGAGGTGGAGAGAAGCATTCAAATCTTGGGAGGCGACCAGTGCAAAGATGAGACAGGAATAGAGTGTCCTGTAACAAGAACAGCAAGTAAGCCAGTGTGGCTGGATATTAGAATGACTAGAGGAAAGTAAAGTGTAAGAGGACTAGAAAGGTAGGGAGGCACCAGGTGGCAAACAATTTTAAGTGCCAAACAGAGGAGCTAATATTTGATACTGGATATAAAAGGAAGCCACTGGAGTTTGAATAGTAAGGAAATGATATGATCAATGTATGCTTTAAGAAAATCACTTTGGCAGCTGAGTGGAGAATGGATCAGATTAGGTCTCAAGTAAAAGAGGCCACCTGAGCTGTGTATTGGAACAAGTGGTGTGTTCTATGAGCTGGGATGAGGAGCCAGAAGACATGGGGAGTGTTCAGTCTAAAGACATGAAAACAGAAGAGAGAGGGCCAATGTGGCTAGACCTTAGAGTGAAGGAAGGAGAGGTATGTGTGGTGATTCCACCAACACAGATTGGGGCCAAGTATAAAGCTAAAGATTAGAATTCATTAGTTTACACCAGAGCCAATGGGGAGACACTGAAATTTATTAAATCTTATCTTTTCTCCTGTCTTTCAAAGTGGGTGCTCCCCAAGGCTTTGTCCTTGATTCGCTTATCTTCTCTCCTCTTCTCTTGTCCCACCTCTCCTCTCTTTTCTTCTCTTCTCCTCTCTTAACTCTTCCCCATCTCTCTGGACTGCCCTGAACTCTTAATTGCTTTAATTTTCTTAGACTTTCTGTATAAAAGAATATTAAACTCTATCTCTTTATACTCTTTCCCCTGGTGATCACATTCATTCTCTTCACTTACCATCTCTAAAATGACTCACTAATCTATATCTTTAGTTCTTCTTTCTCTCAAATGCTCTAGACTACAACCCCAACTGTTTAAGATGTCTTCATCAAGATGTCCCACTGGTACCTTAAACTCAACATTTCTAAAATGGAGCTAATTTTTTTGCCACTAAACCTAGACCTTCTCTCTTTTGACTTCAGTATCTCTGAATGTACAAGTACATTCAGCCGTCCTTCAAACAGTGTTCCCTGTTCCCTGTTCCTTAGGTTTATGAATCACAAAATATAAACCCCAAGAGAAAGATAATTGGGCTCTTCCCTCCACCTCTCCTCTTATATCCAAAAAGTTACCAAGTCCTATTTAGTACACCTCTGCAACATCTGTCATATCATATATCTCTCCTCTCCTTTCTATTCCCACTGTTAACACCTTAGTATATGTCCCACATTTTCCCATATTTGTTCCCATTGACCCCTTCCCCAATGGTTTTATGTAAGTGAAATCATATGAAAATAAACATGAGATGCTATGTTAAAGGGAGGAAATATCACAGAAGGATAGTTTAGTCTAAGGAAAGAAAAGAAGTATTACCTTTGGCTTGACAATGCTGGAGTTTATTTAGACTGATTGCAAGTAGGGTAGAAGCAGGAAGGCAGGAAGGCAGGAAGGAAGGCAGGAAGGAAGGGAGGAAGGGAGGAAGGGAGGGAGGAAGGGAGGGAGAGGGAGGGAGAGGGAGGAAGGGAGGGAGGGAGGGAGGGAGGGAGGGAGGGAGGAATGATGGATATGCATGGTTGAATGAATAAGGATGTATTACGTCTTTCCTTTGTGCCAAGCAATGTTCTAAGCACTGGGGATACAATTTGAAAAGGCAGACAGTCTGCCATCAAGGAGTTCACATTCTAGATCGGAGAAATAACACGGTCTTCAGCAAGGGAGATAGCAATACCTGAGAGTCAGGAGGGCACCATGACAGGACAGGTACTGTGACAAGGCAGATGGTAAGGTCCCGTGGTCCTTCATCTTATCAGAAAGATTGTAGTTAGTGACTCTTTGCTTATTTATTTGTTTGTCTGTTTATTTTTGCTTTTTTGGAGGGGGGAAGGCAGGGCAATTGGGGTTAAGTGACTTGCTCAAGGTCACACAGCTAGTAAGTATTAAGTGTCTGCAGCCGGATTTGAACTCAGGTCCTCCTGACTCCAGGGCCAGTGCTCTATTTACTGTGCCACCTAGCGGCCTCTCTCTGCTCATTTAAAAGGAATAAGCAACCATGTCCATTGTGCACTCAAGGTGTTGAAGAGTCCCAGGCCTACAAGGCTTGGGAGAGGGTTAGTAGGCCCAAGGGTCAGAATAACAGGTTCACTTGGGCCCTCCTACTGCGATATAATTTGGGGGAAGGGGTCCAACTGGACCCTGGGAGGGGAAAAAAGAAAGGGGATATTTTTAGGAAGTTTGAAGGAAAGGAGAGGTTTTAACGCAATATGGACAGAAAAATAGATTGGCGTGGGATAAAAGTTTTTGTGGTCTGCTCTATTTGGCCCTCTAGGACCTGGGGCATCTGGGCAAGGGCAGGCTATGATAGCCCATAACACCTTAGAACAAGGGGACCTTGCTCCACTTGGTCCTCTGACTCCCAATAATATAACTCCAACTCCCTGGGAGACTGTGTATGTATCAAGTCAACAGGCATTTATTAAGCATCTAGTATATGCCAGACATAATACTAAGCTCTGTGTGCTGTAGGAAGAGGGAGGGAAGGAGAGAATGACAAGGGAGGAGAACAGGCAGGGAGGTATACCAGTACTCCATAAACCAGGAACACTTCAATCTACAGTGACCAAATCAACAGAGCAACACAGGGTCATAGAATTAGAATTGGAAGGAACCTTAGAAACTAGTGAATCCAACCCCCTTATCTTATATATGGGAAAAAAATTAAAAGAAGTTATGTGACTTGCATTGTATCACAAGCTAGTAAGAATCTGAGACAGGATTCAAACTCAAGGCATCCTGACTCCAAATCAGGTTCACTACTCAGTGAATCATCTGGCTCAGGGGTGGTAAACCTGTGGCCTGGAGGCCACATGTAGCCCTCTAGGTCCTCAAGTGTGACCCTTTGGATGGTTGGATTGGATTGTTCTGTGAAGTTTGGATTCAGTCAAAGGGCCACACTTGAAGACCTAGAGGGCCACATGTGGCCTCTAGACCACAGGTTCCTCACCCCTAAATTCTGGCTACATATTAGGAGTAAATGTCATAAGTTTTACTTAAGGGAAAAGGAAGAATATTAAAATCTATTATGCTTCTATCACTCAGAATCACGGAAACCCAGGCCAAAGGGTCATCACCTAGGTGAAGAATGAGCCACTGTGATTTGATAATGGGGACTCAACTCCCACCTACCCAAGCTTTTGTTTCCTATCAGGATCAAGGCCATTAAGAAGCCACTCTATTGGGGCAGCTAGGTGGGGCAGTGAATAGAGCACTGGCCCTGGAGTCAGGAGGACCTGAGTTCAAATCTGGCCTCAGACACTTAACACTTACTAGCCATGTGACCTTGGGCAAGTCACTTAACCCCAATTGCCCTGCCTTCCCCCCTTCAAAAAGCAAAAGCAAAAAACAAAAAAAAGAAGCCACCTATTCTTAGACCCTGAAGGAAAAGAATCCACCAATATAGGGGGAAAGTCTCCTAGGGAAAAAAAAACTTTCTAGGATGATAATGGTGATGATGATGATGGTGGTGGTGGCAGCCTTCTCAATGGGGGGGAGGGGAAGGGAAATAAGGGAAGGAGAGAATTCAGAACTTAAAAGTATAAAAAATGAATGTTAATAAATTGTTTTACATGTAATTGGAAAAAAATAATGTAGATTCCCCCTAGAAGGGAATCACCATTTAAGCTGTTCTCAGTCAATGATACCTGTGTTGAGTGAGTGAGACAGCCAGATGGCACTGAGTATTTGAAGGAGTCAGGTGCCATGAAAAATGGGAAAAGGGGCAGGTGGGTGGGTAAAGCTCCAGAAGGCAGACTCAGTTTTGCCCAGGGCTGGATGGTCTTGAATACAAGGTTCTGGGAAAGGAGCTATTTCTTTTTCGTGCCTAGAGAAATTGAATATGTAAAGGCCTCCTGACTGTTCCCAGGACCCCAAGAATATCCAGATTTCCAGTTGTTCTAAGACCATTCCTCACCACCAGGATGTAATACATACATACAAGCAGTGATTTATTTTTTGAGATAAAATATAAGTGAATCACTCCTGTATAATACCCTGCCTCACCAAGATTACCTAATTTCTTCTAATTTTGAAGATATTGGAGGTAATCACATTATTTTCCTATTCCATTTCCTGGGAGAGTAGGTATCATTTCATTTTATCATAGGATGTAAAGCTTAAGAGGACATTGAAGGTCACTTAGTCCAACCTGCTCATTGTATAAGTGAGGAAACTGAGGCACAGAGTGGAAGTGGTTTGCCCAAGGTCCATAATTCTTTGAACCTCAGTTTTCTCATGTGTCAAAGGAAGGAATTGGATCAGATCTAAGGTCTTTCCTAGTTCTTATATTCAGTGATTCTAGGAGCCCCATTTGCTAAAATATAGATAAATGGATGAATTGGTAGATGGATGGATGGATAGAAGATAGATTATAGATAGATGAATGAATGAATGAATGAATGAATGAATGAATGAATGAATGAATGGAGATAAATCATTTTTACAAAGGAGGCCAGATAAAGGCAGCATAGTGCTATTAATCAGAAGTCCACACCAAGTAAAATGAAGATATTCCATACAGAAAGAACTGGATCATGTCGTGGAGTTTCTTTGTTTTTCATTGTGATGTGTTTTAGGAAAATGACAACTGAAGAAGAAAAAAACACCCTCCCCCATAAACAGTATTCTGAGGAATGAATTCTTTGGCATTAAAAGCATGTCTCTCCAGAGGGCGGCTGAGTATTCTTAAGATTCAAGGCAACATATTAAGGTGAACCTGCCTGACCCTCATATACAAATGTCTCTCCAGAAATGATGCCTAAGACTCCTCCATTAAAGCTTCATTCCATTGGGTTCAACTTCTTTCCAGATACGGCTTTCATTTGTTTGTAAAGTGTTATGACTACCTTCATTAAAAAAAAAAAAATTCCCACTGATTTCCTAATATGCTCCCCTGATAATACTTCCTTGTAACAAATAAGAGTCCAGATGGGACAAAGAATGTGAATGTGCTTGAAAAACATGACAGACATATCCTATAGTGTGGGAAGGTATTGTAGTTCATCAGTGGTCAAGAACCATAAATACCTTCTTGACTCTCATCAGATTTCTAGAAAAAGAAAATAGGAGAGATTTCTCTCCCTCCTCAATCAGGAATGCGGGTGGGAGTGGCTAAGATGGTGAGCCCCAGGGAAGGTGTAAATGACCACCTTGGGCACCTAGACCTTGATACAGAGATGCAAGCAGCAGGATCATTCTGAATTCTGATATTTCTGTCCTTGCTGTCACAAGATCATTCTGTCTATGCAAATAGAGAGATGAGGTTAAGGCTATAAAGGAATGATTTAATATCTGGGACAGATATGTAGGAGCTTAAATAGCAGCATCTAGACTCCCAAGGTTGATTCAGTTGCACCTTATGAATTCATTCATTTATTCAACCAACAGATGTTTATTGAGGGTAATAATAATCCACTACTAAAATTCTCTGCCTCACTCTTTATTCCAGGGAAATGAACCTGAATTCTCAATAGCTATGTCTGTCGTTCAATCAACATTTATGAAGTGTCCACGGGTGCAGCACAGTGGATAAAGTATTGGGCCTGTGTAGCAGCAAGCACCCCAGCATCCCCAGGGTGGCTGCCAACACAGGTTCTTAGATCTGCTTTGTTAAAGGAAAGCAACTCAAAATGGGTTAACAAGCTTACTTTAATCAGTCAAATATGTATCGTTTACCTAGTTCAGGGGAAAAAGGTCAGCACCCTGAACTTCAGAGTATACAGACAGAATTATCAAGACAGAGAAACAGATCAAGTAGACAGGTTTCCAAACTGTCCAACCATTATATCCATACCAAATCACAGTTACCATCAACATCTGGGTTTTTCAAAGCCAGGGGGACTCTCAATAATGGCTTCCCAGAGTCTCATCTGATAAATCACAGAACACTTCTCAAAGTGAGCCCCAAAGCAAAGCCTCACATCAGGGATTATATAGCCTTCTCCTGGGTCAGAGAATGTAACCACCCTCTTGACCCACTGCCCAATCACACAGCATCAAGGTGTGGGCATTCCTGAAAACCAAACCTCCTGCCACAGGCTCCATGTGACCACATTCAGCCTATTAGGAGGCAGAGCATATTTTCAAATCAAGGAAGGTTCTCAGAGTCTCTTAAGACTATCAAAGGGCCTAAGGGCAGGGAAGATCTTTAAATTTCTATTTCCATTACACCCTGGCATCAAGAAGACTCACCTTCCAGAGTCCAAATCTGACATCAGACACTTCCTATCTGTGTGATCTTAGACAAGTCCCTTAACCCTGTTTGCCTCAGTTTCCTTATCTGTAAAATGGGATAGTAGGAAATGGCAAAACTCTCCAGTATCTTTGCCAAGAAATGGGGTCATGAAGAGTCAGGTATGATTGAAAAAAATGATTCAACAACAACAAAGAATCTGTTATGTGCCAGGCACCATACTAAACACTGGGGATACAGAGAAAGGCAAAAATAAAGTCCCCTTGAGGAGCTCACAATCGAACATGGAAGACAACGTGAACACACTCAGCTATGTACAAACAAGCTACATGGATGGATGGGAAACAACAGAGGGAAGCCTCCATCAAACACTGTACCAAACTACCATGTTTTCAAAAAGGAATTTCCTCTAACATGTCTCCAATGCCTTAGGGATTAAGAATATTTTGGCCTCTGACCAGCTGAACAGCATTTCCAGCCCATAAATCTCTCTACTTTTTCATTCTCTCCCCCTCTTTCAACCTTCATGGACTTCAGCTCTCTCTTAGGAGCTCTAGCTCTGCAGTCAGAGAAGCTGGGTTCAAATCTTACTTCTCATACTTACTATGTGGGTGACCTTGGATAAGTCACTTAACTCCCCGGGACCCTAATTTTTGCATCTGTACAGTCTGGCTGTTCAATTAAAATGTCTCTGAGCCCCTTAGCAGCATCTAAAACTATGATCTAATTTACAAATCCATTTCTCCTTCTTAATGGAGAAACGCTCTTTCCCTTCCAGGTGCCTAGCCCTATTTGATGATCACAATCTCCCCCATCAAGTAAAAAACTGATACATTCATTCATTCAACATGTTATTGAATCGATGTTTCTCTCCCCCCCCTCACTGAATCATATTTCATAAGAAAACCTAAAATTACAGAATCAGAGTTGAAAGGTAAACTCTATCTATAGTAGTTACCAGTGTAGTAATCCTGTTTCATAAAAGAAATTAGGTTGGTCCAACCTATCCAGCATTTGACGAAACTACGTTGGTTCTTGGTGACATTTGCTTCCTTTTCTAGAAGTTCGTTAACCATCTTTTTTTTTATTATCTGTTCTAGAATTTTGTAAACAAAATCTAGGTCACTGGACTATACAGATTCCTTTCTCTTCCCTTTTTGCAAATGGAGCCATTTGTCTTTCTCTAGTCCTCCATGATCTGTCAGATAGCTCTGACAGTAACCCAGCAATCTCATCTGCTGTTTTTTTCTGGACTCAATGTTTCAGCTTATCTGAACCAGTTGAATTGAATTCACTAATATGTCTAAGGGTTCTCCTTATTTTTATTGGGCTCCAACTCGTTAGCAATTTTTGTTCTTCTAGGTGAAAGGTCATTCTCCTTGGCAGAGATCAGAAGCAAAATAATAAGCCCTCTGTGAATTTTCTGTTGCTATTCTCATCCACCCCAAGCAGGAGTCCTATCCTTTTTTTGATCTTCTTTCCTCCAATAGAGCTAAGAATTTTTTATTTACTCTTCTTTGGTTGTTCCTGATTTTCTCATTAGTTTTAGCACATTTTGAGCCCTAGCACTCATAACACTATTCTGAGGACCATGACACACTTTGCTACTCATCCTGCTACCTGTTCTTGTTTCTATTTTCTGTACATAAATTTTTAATAACTCATTTGGTGGGTTCTTTGTCTAGTCACATCATTCTCTTCAGACAACTCTCATCTTTCCTCCTTATAGGCAGATATATTTTTCTCTTTGTGTCTTTGTAATTTCATTCTTGAGAGGTTCTCATCCCTCCTATACTAACTTCTAGAGAATTTTAGTTCTTGGGGTCCTACTTGTCCTTTCCTTGAACCCTTTGAAATCTGGTCTCCCAAAACCTCTGATAGAGACAAAATCGTGTCTGGGCTGCTACTGTTTCTTCTCATTCTCCTTCTCTTCTTCCTTATTTTCTTTCTTCCTTCTTTCTCACCATAAATTTTAGGAAGGTGCTGCCACTTCATCCTACAATGAAGCTATTGTCTGTGGTACATAACTTGGTGAAACACTTAGGTAGTTTTCTCCCTCCTACAAAATTTTTAGTTTAAAATAATTTGCATTGGATTTGCAAGACACCAGGAAAATACATACATTTTAATTTACATTATTATTATGAACTCAAGCATCAACAAAAATAAACATTTCAATTTAGTAAGAGTAGAAAAAGAGGCTTATTTGTGAAACTCTAAGTGTAGTTTCTTTGAAGTATATTTTAAACTTAAGAAATTAGTAACAAAACTGTTCTGATGTTTTGTGTATCCGTGAAAAGGGTTTTTCATTTATAATATACTATACTCTTATACTTAGGTAATTAGACCAACTAAATGAGTGATCGTGATTCCACATGAATGATAAAGTAGAACATTCTCTACCTGATGACAAGAGATAATAGACTAACATACAGATTAAGAAATTTATTTTTAGACATGGCCAATGTGGGGATTTGTTTTCCTTGATTGTACTAATGTGATACAAGAGTTTCATCTTTCTTTTTCTTTCTCCTTTCCTTCCTTCCTTCCTTCTCCCTCTTCTTTCTTTCTTTCTCTCAATTGATAATAAATATTTAATATTTTTAAAAATCGATTAAAATTAAAAATATATAACTAGAAGGATCTCCTCCTAGTAGATGTTCACTCATCCTATAATCAAAGTCCATTTGTGGCTTTCCACCCTGTGTAATTCTAGCTTTCTTGTGAATCCTGCAGAGAGAATCTGCCAAACATGTTGGAAGTTTCCCTCTGGATCTTTTAATATTTCAAGAGTAGAAACAAAGCACTGTTCATCTATTTTCCCTCACTTTTACAATGAAAAATATTTCCTTACAAAACAGTAAAAAGAAAAGAAAAGAAAATTGCAAAGAGCTTAGAATGAAATCCAAACAAGCTAGATCGTTCTGAGAGTTTTAACAAAAACTAGAAGTTAGACAACAAATACATCTGAAGTGGCTCAGATCTGTTGCTACTTCTATGGTGAATTATTTCATAATCTCTTATGTTCTGATATTAGAAATACAGTATTTGGACTTAACTATCTGAGTTACCAATCTGCTAGGTAAGGAAAGAGAAGTTTTAAGAGTAGCTAAAACTGACCAAATTAAGCTATAAAGATTCTTCCAAAATAAGATGTTTCCATAAAATGTACAACAAAGATGCCATTTTTTTTTGGATTTTTGGAGGGCAATTGGGGTTAAGTGACTTGCCCAAGGTCACATGGCTAGTTTTTGTATTAAGTGTCTGAGGCCGAATTTGAACTCAGGTCCTCCTGACTCTAGGGTCGGTGCTCTATTCACTGCTCCACCTAGCTTCCCCCAAGATACTATTTTTTTTAATCAAACACTGTTTACACCAATTGCAATGCTTAGATGGAGCCATCATATTATCAATAAAGGTAAGTTTTTCATCTGCGCAGATCATGGCCCAACCCATGCCTTTTCATCCTGTGTGATTCTTATTCATGTCTTTCCACAAATATTCAGCATCTTCCTAATGTTGTTGAACTCTACCTCTGAATCTTTTATTATTTCATGTTTACAAGTAGAACTCTTTGAGCTATGTATCTGTTATTCCACACCATTGCTAAATCATTGTTCTGCTTCCTTTTCCTGTCATTCATCTATTGGAAGGTGTCTTTTTATATAACTTCCTGTGGATTCTGATTAGTAAAATGCTGGGCCTATTTTTACTGATAATCAACCAAATTCTATATATCTTTTTTTTCTGGGTCATTTGAAGCTACTTAACTTAGCATCACACCAGGAGAATATTGGTGTTAAAAAGATGTGCTTTGACAGCAAGTAATTGTTTGGGATCAACATGTGGGACATAAAACAGAGTTCACCAGTGTCATATAGCATATCTCTAAATGGAGTTCAAATAGAGGAAGAACTTCATATTAATTGTGAGTTTCTTCAAATGTTCCTCTTCTCAGATGCCATTGTGCTAATTGCATTGAACCCCAGGACATGCTTCAATTAGCCTCCTCAATGAAATTCAAAAATCACTTAAATGAGATCATTCTATCCATTCTCACTCTGAGAGGAAAAAAGTGAATGAAAAACATATTACCCAGATTATAAAACACAATTGGATGTGCAGCCAACTAAGTAAATCCATCAGCATACATATTTTGGCCAAACACTCCAGATAGACAGTGAACTGAACCCAGAATTGATTAGGAAGTGATTGGACTGAATCATTCTTAGAAAATTGTGTGATTTTCAGTGATCCCCAGCTGCTTGGTGGTGTAAACATCTATCTTTTAATCAATGACATTCTTTCAGTGATGCCACAGGGCTATACACAATCTCCATAAATTGAACATCTTGAGTAGCCAAAAGGGCAACAGAAAGTCACATAGAGAGTGTAATAAGACATAGACTCAATGATAGGGACATAAAAATGTCATGAAAGACCTCAACAAGGAGATGCATGACCAGAAAAGGAGGTAGGTTAGTCATGTAACGTGGCTAACAAACATCATACATTAACAAATTAAATAAATCACTATTTTATATAATGACGCCAATAACATGCACAATAATCACATTATCAAAGATTATTTTTGAATTTCAATTTCATCACCTGTAAAAGAAGGTCCATATATATATATATATATATATATATATTACATACCTAGCAGAGTTATGGGGGGAAGCTACAGTTATTATAGGGCATTGTTTAGAAATCATTAAAATTTGTTTTTTGGTTAACTGGGTCACATAAGTATTCAAGCACATCATAGTTTGTTTTCGTTTTGGGTTGTTTTTTTTTTTTTTTGCTTTTTTGGGGAGGGAAATTGGGGTTAAGCGACTTGCCCAAGGTCACACAGCTAGTTTTGTGTTAAGTGTCTGAGACTGGATTTGAACTCAGGTCCTCCTGACTCCAGCCAGTCCTCTATTCACTGTGCCACCTAGCCACCCCCACAGTTTGTCTACATATAAATGTGTCTTATAGGTTTGTCTGTTTTGTTTGTGTGAGACTTGAAATACAATAACATCCCCTCCTTCCCCACCCCCATAGCTACCCAAGTTCCAGCTATGCAAAAGTGAACAGTTTTGCCTGGAGATCTAGCATCATAGGTCTTTTCCCACATCTGGCCTTCCTAGCTGGAGCTGGCTGAGCTGATGCTTCCTTTTCTCTTCTCTCAATCCCGGAGATGGGTTGAGACTGTGCCAAGACTCCCTCCCACACTTAGGTAACTTTCTGCTTTCCCAATTTCCTGCAGCTGCTGGTGATAAGTAGGGTACACTGGGTGTCATCTCTCAGGCTCAGCCGCAATCTGCTCAGCAGTAATTACCAGCCCCAGGGAGGAAGGAAGAAGAGAGAAAGCTTCTGGCTGTGTGGTCTGATTAGGGGGAAAGGAGCTAATTATGGGAAAAGGCAGCAAGACAGAGGGACAGACAAGGGATTTGGGGGAAAAGAGATAGAGGAACAGAGAGAGACTGAGAGACACAGAAGTGGAGAGGAGAAAAGAGAAGAGAGGAGGAGAGAGGAAAGGGGAAGGAGAGGAGAGAAGAAGCGAGAGATTTTTTTTCCCAAAAATGTACCAAACTGGTCATTCAGCACAAGGATATATTAAAATGGAAAATAAACTATTTACAATTGGTCTTCAAAGTTGCTTTGTTCTAGGAGCCTGTGCTCCAACATGCCATTCTCCTTCCGAAAACTATTCATATCCCTTGATCACTTATATATTGGGTAATGGCTCTTGGGCTTATATTTCCATTATCTTCTCTTGATGTCTTGTGGAGTCATTAGCTTCCACTAAACCTAGGAGAAAAGGATTTTTCTTTTTTTTAAGAAAAAAAGGAAGAAAGCAAAAAGAACACATCACCATTGAATATTGTTTCTCAGCTTCAAGTCAAGACCCAAAATTGGGTGCCCAAGGGTCATGGGAAGGGACTTGGAAGAAACATTAGAGGTCATCTCATCAAACTCCTTCATTTTACAAATGCATAAATAAGCTCACACACAACAGCAAAATGTTTTGATTCCCAGAAATGTGAAGGGACTTGCCCAAGGTCACCCAGGTGGAAATATAGCTGGGATTTAGGTCGTATGGTGTAACTACTACCCAAGAGTACTAGATTTGGAAGAACTGAATTTGAATCTTGGGTCTGCTACCTGCAGGTAATAAGCTACCTGTGTATCCAACCTTGGAAAGATCACTTCACTTTATTTTTCCTGTGTCAGTTTCTTCATTTTTTCAAAATGAGGGTGTTGAAATAAGTCATCCCTAAGATCCCTTTTAGCTCTTGATATAGGATCCTATGATCACATGATCCCAAACCCAGTACTCTTTCCAGTATACCATGTTGGTTTACAGAGTGATCTCAATAGAACTTCCGGAAAGGCTCCAGGAACAAACTGAACAGATAGAAGCCGGTCAGGGTATTTTTTTTCATGGGCTATGCCTATTTCATCATATTCATCCAGCACAATTTATTTATCCATTTTCAAATCTATTTTCAGTTCTTTGTTACTACAAAAAGTACTGCTAGGACTATTTGTTATACATAGGGTCTTTTGTTGTTATTGACATTACTGAGATATAAGCATAGCAGTGAAATCTCTGAGTTAAAGGATATGGATTTTTTTTTTTTGCGTAATGCCAAATTGCTTTCCGCCGTTGGGCCATTTCATAGCTCCACCAACAATAAATTAGCTATGGCCATCTTTCCACAATCCCTCCAACATTTGACTATTCCATCTATTGTCATCTTCGCAAATTTGCTGGGTATGAGGTGAAACCTTAATTGTTTTCATTTTTTACTTCCTATGTTATTAGCAGTTTAGAGCATTCTTTCATGTTATTAATAGTAACTTGTAACTTTTTAAAACTTTTTGTTTATATCCTTTGATCATTTATTGGGTAATGGCTCTCGAATTTCTATTTCTGTTAAATCTCTTGATGTCCTATGGCTTCCACTTGACCAATTCTAATTTTTGAGGACTTATATTCTTCAGTGAGGTTGTGTACCATTTTTTTAACCATTTGGACAATTCTGATTTTTAAGGAGTTATTTTCTTCAGTGCTTTTTGTGTCTCTTTTACCAAGTTGTTAATTCTCTTTTCACAATTTTCTTGCATTGCCCTCATTTCTTTCCTTTTTTTCTTCTATAGATCTTTTATTGTTGGTCTTTATTTCCACTCCTTTTTTATCCCTTCCCTTCCAGGAATTCTTGTGGGACCTGTGTCCAATCTGCATTTGTCTTTGAAATTTTGCTTGTACATGCTTTCATGTTATTATCTTCTTCTGAGTTTATGACTTAAGCTTCCCTGTCACTATAGTAGATTTTTATGGTCAATTTCTTTTGTTGTTGTTTGCTCATTTTCCCAACCCATCTCTAAACTTTATGTTAGAGTTGAACTCTTCTCTCTAACATAAAGCTAAGAAATAGGCTGGAATGGGGCAGCTAGGTGACATAGTGAATAGAGCACCAGCCCTGGAGTCAGGAGGACCTGAGTTTAAATCTGGCCTCTGACATGAAACACTTACTAGCCGAGTGACTTTGGGCAAGTCACTTAACCCCAATTGCTCTCCAAAAGGCAAAAAAAAAAAAAAGCTGGAAAATGAGCAAACAACAAGAAGAGAACCTGACCATAAATCTGACTCTGGGGGAAGAGGTGGGGGGAAGGTGACTGACCTGAACTGAAATTCAGACTTTGATGTTCTGTTGTTTTTGCAGCTAGGTTCAAGGGCCTGTAAGTTTTTGATGCTTACAAAGTGGTATGATCTGGAGTTTGGTCTGGTCTCTGCCCTCTTGATCTTGTCCTTACCTGGATAAGGACCCTGCTCCCTCAAGACTACAACCACTCCTCTCTTCCCTAAAACTGGGTACTAAGCTATGAAGCTTCCAAATGGTGGTCAATCCCATACTGAGTGCTAGTACCTGGATTCACCTGGAATCTCTTTCTCACCAAGTGTTTAGTGTCATTACTTAACCTGGGTATTGGATGTTCCTATTGCTGCCATAGCTACTGCTGTTGCCACCACTGCCACCACTACCTCCATAGCCCACAGCTGAAACGGTTTCTGCTTTTTGTTCTAAGCCAGCCCCCACCTCATTGTCTGCAGACCTTTCTGTCTTTTTAAGCTGGCTGGACTAGAAAAATAAATCACTGTGACTTTTTGTTGGTTATCCTGGTCAGAATTTCATTTCATAAGATTTTTAAAGTTGTTTAGAAGGGAAGGTTGAGAGGACTTGGCAGAATTGCCAACTTCGTTGTGCCCACTTGGTTTTGCCCTCCCTAATGAATCTGTCTGTAATTAGATATCAGACCAATATCAGAAATATTTGACACAAAGATATTTTCCTAGTCAACTGTTTCTCTTCTTATTCTAGTTGTGCTGATTTTGTTCATGCAAAAGCTTTTCAATTTCTTGTCATCAAAATCATCTAATGTCACTTTTGTAAATGCCTATATCCCTCCTTTTGTTAAGAATTCTTCCCCTAAAGAGCCACACACGTACAAAGAAATTGGAAGCATTGGTGACCAACAATTTCTCACCTGAAGTAAGGAGTGGAAGCCAAGAGGAAGCTGGTATGGGAGCAGTAATAGCCAAGGATCTCGTGAGGTCCCAGACAGTTCCAAACTTAAGGCCACTCCAAGGAACACAGTCCAGTGCTTCAGGTTTCCTTTCAAGTCATCATAAAAGCAAATGTGGGCTGCTTACAAACAAGCAGAACAAAGTACCTTCTAAAAGGTTGAGGAAAGACTGCTCTTCAGCAACCAGGCACTAAATTGAAATTGCCAAGCACCATGATGAGCCGGTAACAGGGATTCACAGGCTACTCAGGTGTTAAGCAACATAAGTCCTGTTGTATGCAAAAGCTCATGTTTCACTTCAATAAATATTTAGTGGATGTTCCCCAAGTCTGTGGTATAATCCTGATCACGATGAAGAACAGCAGAGTCAAAATAAGACGTGAACCTTGTCTTAAAGGACCTGCCAATCTTAAGGGAGAAGCAGGAGGAAAAGGCCTGAAGGGCTTCTGTGTTTTGCATCCATTGGTGAAAGATACAAGGCATCCCTTTGGCATGGGAAGAGAAATGCAGTGGAAAGACTTATGGATGTGGAGTCAGAAGATGCAGATTTGAATCGCAGATGTGGCTTCTTTCAAGTCCCAGCTTAATTCCCACCCTCTACAGGAAGTCTTTCCTGATGCCCTTTAATTCCAGTGCCTTCCCTCTGCTGATTATTTCCAACTTATCTCATTGATAGCTTATTTGGGCAGAATTGTTTCTATGTTGTTTTCACCATTACACTGTGAGCTCCTTGAGCAGCTTGTATCCCTTGTATTCCAGAGCTTAGCACAGTACCTGACACATAGTAGGCACTTTAATAAATGTTTGTTGACAGATTGATTGTACACTTGTGGACAAGTTATTTGGCTTCTTGGGGCCCCCATTTCCCTGTCAGTAATATTTGCGGGGTAGGACTGGATGACCTTATGAGGTGGGGTGAGTGGTTGACTAGAACATTTTTTGAGCCATTGTTCCTGCTGTGGAAAGTCATAAGATTATAGAATCAAGGGATCATATATTTAGAAATGTAATGACTTGGGGCAAATCACTAAATAAAGATGGGAGGAGAAGGGGAGGGAGAAGGAGGGAGGAAGGGAGAGAGACAGAGACAGAGGCACAAAGAGACAGAGAGGGAGGGAGGGAAGAAAAGAGGGAGTGGGGAGAGGGATAGGAAAGGAGAGAATTACCCTTCACAGTGAGGCAGCCAATTCTACATTTGGATAGCTCTAATACTAAGGACATTTCCTTAAGTCTGAATACTTTTTTTGTAATACGGACTCACTGTCTGCCTCTGACAATACCTGTGTGACCTTGGGAAAGTCATTTAATTTCCCTGAGTCTCAATTTCCTCATTTGTGAAATGAAAAAGTTGAACTAGCTTGCCTCTGAGTCTCCCTTCCGGTTCTTGATTTCTCAGCTTTTATCCACCCATTTTTGCTAGTTCTTCCTGCTGGGTTCAAAAGCAGCAAGCGGAAATCCTAAAGGCAGCTATCAAGTGCCCCCTCCCCTCACCTCTTCATCAATTTTCTTCTCCAGATTAAAACAGCCCAAAGTGTTCCAGGGCTAGATTAATTTGAGAAATGGCACTCCATGCAGAAGAGTAAGACGCTCCAAATTGACATTCTAGTTTTCTATTAGTAACATTTTAAATTAATGCCTTCCTTTACATGGAGGCCCTCTAGGCCCCTTCCTGAGATTCAGAAAGCCTCTGGTCTTCTTTAATACCATATTTGAAAATTATCTTTAAATAAGCTTCCTTCTGTTGTTGACACATGTCCTCCACTCACTTGGTGCTTATTGGTGTTGATTTCCAAGGCTGACATTTTCTGGCTATGTCCCTCAGTGATGAACATGCCTAGAATCAGGCTTTGCCACTGACTGCTAGCCATGTTCCCTTGGATGTACCACTTTCTTTCTCTGAGCCTCAATTTCCCCCACTTGTAAAATAAAA
Organism: Petaurus breviceps papuanus; assembly: GCF_028583685.1. Lineage (NCBI taxonomy): Eukaryota > Metazoa > Chordata > Mammalia > Diprotodontia > Petauridae > Petaurus > Petaurus breviceps. Next base: position 1,362,974 of record NW_027187325.1, on the reverse strand, counting down.
GGAGTTGATCTTTAAAGTTTCTTCCAGCTCTAAAATCAAGGGGAAACTTGTTCCATCTCAAAAGCCAAAAATCATAGGGAAGAGAAGAGACCCTGGGGATAGATGGGACTCATGAATGAGTCCTAGGGACGGAAGATTGGAGGAGTGGTACAGACAGGGAATAGGGATGCGGAATGTCTCATCAAACTTCTTGATTTTGTTCTGCTGCTTGTATTTCTTTTCTAAAGTCTTACCTCCCACGACACCATCCTCCAGCTATAATCACAATGAAATGACCAGAGTTAAATAGTAGTGGAATGCTTATTTAAAAGCAACAACCTGCCCCAAGGATTTAGGATGTGAAGCAATACAATAAAACATGAGCAGACTGCATTTTGCCATACTAGCAGGATAATGCCAGCTTAAGTAAGCTGGTCTTGCCTTGGGACCTGAAATTCCATAGCTAGAAACTCTTTCCTGAGCCCATCATATATCAGGTGAGACCAAAATTACAGGTCGGGTAGAGTGACCCAGGTTTGCCCCAATATGCTAAATTTGGAGGGTGCTGACAGTACTTGGATTCTTTCGACAGGGAAGGAAAAAGGGAGAGTACCTAGTTAGCAAAATTAAAGCTCTCCCTTGGCCCTCTCTTCCTCCTCCAGCACTCCAAGGTCATTACCTCCATTTAGGAGGAAGAGGAGAGAGACTGATAAATATAATTCAATGTGCTCAAAGAGATCATTTGAAGGAAGAAAGAACACTTTCAGCTAGGTGAATCAGGGAAGGTTTGATGAAAAGAGGTGGCACCTGAGTTGAGCCTTGAAAGATGAAGGAAGATACTGTAAGGTGTTCTAGACATAGCAAAAGTCAAGAGAAATGTAAAGGCAAGAGATTATATGCCAAGTTCAAGGAACAACTAACATGCTGGTTTGGCTGTAACAAGGGTATGCTGGTAAATGTTTAACAACCAGCTCTTCAGAAGAAAAAAATGTGTGCAGGACACACTTTTAAGTTTAATCTTCATTATTAACATTGTCTCCATCATTTTCTTAAGTCTAGATTATCAACAAGACAATAAATCAAGGCCTGATTTGTAGCATTTGCCTATTTATATGGTATAAATGCTGACACTGAAAATTTGACAATCAGCTCTCACAGGCCAATGAATTCCAGCATACCTCCAGCTATAATATAGAGTACATGAAATAAAATAAGAGGAAATACATATGGAAAATAAGTTCCATTTATAGAAAGTCTTAAATTGCTTGTAATAGATAAATATGCAAATTTATAATTTATCCTATTGGCAATAGGGAGCCACTGAAGGTTTTGAGGCAAGAGAGTGATAATCAGACTTGTGGGGGGGGGGGGATGATGTTAACACACATGTGAAAGATATAGTAGAGAAAGGAACCACTTGAAGGGAAATTCATTAAAAGGCTATTATACTACATGCAGCTGAGAGATGATGAGGGTCAGATGTGATGGAACTGTGAGTGGGCAGAAAGTAGAGGAGGGATCTTGCAGAGGTAAAATTAACAGGATTTGGCAGCTATTTTGATGGGACTGGTTAAAGGACAAAGAACCAAAAGTGCTCCTGAAACTATGGTGCCACCAATAGAAATATGTGCATTGGGAAGATGAACAGGTTTACAAATGAAAAAGTAAATTCAATTTTGAGTTCGAGATTCTGGTAGGTCATCCAAGAACATGGAGATACCCTGAAAGTAGCTTGAAATACAGAGGAGTTCTGTTCTAAAACCTTCATTTGGAAATCAGTTGTTTGGAACTTCCAACTCATTTCTCCATAAATGAAAGGTAATTTTCCAGACTAACCCACAAAAACCTACTTAATTCTGTGGTGGAAATATCCTCTACCAAAGAACTTCACTAATGACATAAGTTGTCATTCAAGTGAGCTGAGGATCTCAAAGGCCATTCCAAGTGGGTATAGGCAAGTACTAGTAGTTCCTATCAAAGTTTTTGCTACCTGTCTGGGGAGGTATCAGGTGTTTACCTTCTAACCACCCTCCCACATATGTCTGGAGAAGCTTCTTACAAGTTAGGCCACCAGATGATTAATTTTTTTTCCAGTAACAATTCAAAAAGATCATTTGGAAAGCCATGGACAATTCATGATCCACAACTGATTCAATTCCAGAAGCATTTATTGAATGCCTATGTACCATACCCTGCCATCCAGAAATTTATTATGTTGTCCTTCTGGGAAACAAGGGGTTTGCAGAGAAGTATACACATAATATATCAAGTAAAGGTAATATATATATACATATATATATATATATATACATGAGGTAATAATATGGGCAATAATATAAAATAAGGTAATAATAATAAAGGTAATATAATATACACATAATATATCAAGTAAAGGTAAAGTAATTTCAGTGATGGGAAGAGAGATCTAGGCAGGTAGGTGGCACAGTGTATAGAGTGTCGGGCCAGAAGTCAGAAAGACTCATCTTCCTGAGTTTAAATCTGGCCACAGACACCAACTGTGTGACTCTGGACAAGTCATTTAATCCTGTTTGCCTCAGTTTCCTCATCTGTAAAATTAGCTGGAGAAAGCAATGGCAAACCATTGCAATATCTTTGCCAAGAAAATCCAAAATAAGGTCATGAAGATTTGGACACAATTGAAAAACAACTGAACAACAAAGAGAGAACCCACAACTGGGGGAAGACTTCTCGTGCCACACAATCAGGAATCACTGAAATACTAGGCTCCCTATTACTTCTTGGGTCCAATACAAGGTCCTCTGCTTGCCATTTAAAGCCCTTAACAATCTGGCCTCAACCTACCTTTCCTGCCTTATTATACATTGCTCCTTTTCCAGCACCCTATGGTCCAGACCTCTCCATACATTTTCACAGGCTGTCCCCTATTCCTGGAATGTTCTTCACCTCACTCTTTTAGAATTCCCAGATTCCATCAAGGTTCAGTTCAAGCACAAGTCTCTCTATGAAGCCTTTCTCAATCCTCCAGCAGCTAGTGCCTCCCCATCACCTTACCTTCACAATTGTACAGTGTTTATTTTGCATTTATCTTATTATATTTACATATAATGTTTATATGTGTATATACATGCTGTCTTCCCCAGTAGTGTGCAAGCTCCCTGAGGACAAGGGATTGTTTCATTTCATCTTAACACAGTGCCTGGCACATAGTAGGTGCTTAATAAAATACTTGTTAATTGATTGACTCTTGAAATAGCTGAACTATAATACTGTTGGTATTAGCCTGATTTCTGGATTCTGGTAGGAAAAGATAGAGGGAAGGGAAAGAATTTGGCATAGTAGGGAGAAAAACTGTTTCATCTATCCTCCCTGGACACAGGGGCAGCCCCTGGTTAAAAGTCAGAGTTAACTAAAATTCCTATGGCATTCTGCCAACTCCTTTTCTGTATTTTCCCCTGCCTCCTCAGCCCTCTCTCCAAAGGCGCCCAGTGTCTTCAGACTCCCCTAAATTCCTCAGTCAGGCCTGTAAAGCTCCCCAAAGTACTACCTGTTTTGAACACCCTGCCCACTCCAGCAATGTTTCCACTCCCTCTCTGCAGGCATATCTTAAGGAAAGCATTGTTATTGAACTCATTCAAAACAATATGAGAATGACCAGGCAATCAGGCTATTAAACCTCCCTGGTGGCCCTTTCGGTTGCTTGAAAGGAGACTTGTTAAGTGAAACCTCTAATTGTTGAAATTTCAGTCTTTGCCACAAAGTGAAATGAAAGATTTTGACAGTGTCAGAATTTCTGACAGTGTCATTAGGGGACCATTTATTATATCTTAAACTCTTCCCCTGGGACCATTCTCCTAATGATACCTTCTTTTTCACAGTACTTCCCCTTCCTTCATTTCTTAGCCCACATAGTCTATAAAAGCTTCAAAACCCTTAGTGATTTCTTCCCTGGAAGGGCTACCATGGCATCAGTAGCTGACAAGTCTTTATGACCACAATGTACATATACCAAGCACACTGATACCTAAGATAGTCCCATTTTGCTCTTTGCTTCAAAGATCAGAGATGTACCATAACTGTTGGTGCAGCTGTACCTGTGAAGTCAGAAATTTATGGTTGGATGGGATTGAGCAAAGGCAGGAGGTGGCTGTTACTTGTCCTCTATATGGGACATTTGTATATTGGTAAGCCAGGCAACTAAGTGGTGTAATGCATAGAGTGCCAGGCCTGTAGTCAGGAAGACTCATCTTCCTGAGTTCAAATCTGACCTCAATATTTACCAGCGGTGAGACTCTGGGCAAGTTACTAAACCTCTTTGCCTCAGTTTCCTCATGCGTAAAATGAGCTAGAGAAGGAAATGGCAAACCACTCCAGCATTTGCCAAGACAACCCCAAATAGGGTCATGAAGAGTTGGTCACAACTGAAAATGACTGAACAACAACAGCAAATAGATTGTTATCCATCTGTCTGTATATCACCCATAACCTATCTATATCTGTCTATCTATTCATCAATCTACCTCCATCTTTCAGTCTGGCAACCTATCTATCCATCATCTATGTGTACATGCACACACATACACATTATTTCTGTATATGGATTAATAAAAGCTCATGTTCCATACATGAGCCACAAATATGTGAGCTCTTCCGTAAAAGCATATGTATACATATTTATGCACAAAGTGTAAGCTCTTATTGACCAAAGCTCTTATTTGAGTTCTTACTAGGCCAAAATGTTGTTGCTGCTGCTGCTGCTGAGGCTGCTGGTCATAAACATGGGGATGGAGGACCTCACGTGAGTCTGAGCATTGAAGATTATCCTACCCAGTAAATCAGATCCAGGTTTGAACTGCCTTCAGTGGTGACAATACTGTCATCAGACCAACCCAACCTTTGTGTGACTTGCAGTATGGTACATGAAAGAGCAGGAAAGAAGATAGCAAGCAAAGCTCAGAGAAGTTTGTAGTGACCTGCTGTAGTCCAGGGTTTTCCCCTCCTGATGTCCCCAGGGCTGTGAGGGCCCCAACAGCTGCCCTGCAGCCTTGTGCAGAATTATCAGTCAGAAGTTTATAGAACCTGCCTGTGTTGCTCTGAGGGTCTCAGATGGTCTATAGCTGGATACTCAATTTCTTAAGAACCAGGATAGAGGATTAATATAAGAAAGGATCTGAAAGGAAGGATATTGTGTTTTCTGGATTTGACCCTGAATCTGTATATCTGATCCTTTGCAGCTAAGCTCTATTCTCAATATTGACAGTACAACACTGAACATTTTTGTAAAGCAGCATGGCCCAGGTGCCTAAGGGCTGGGCTTGTTGTAGTCAGGCAGACCTAAGTTTGAATCCTGCTACTAATACTTACTAACCACATGACCACAGCATGAACAAGTTATTTAATCTTTCTAAGCCTTGGTTTCCTCATCTGTGAAATGGGGATAATAATACCTTTCTCACATGGTTGTTTTGAGTATTAAATTACGTAAAAGGCTTGGCAAAGTTTAGAATGTTCTATATATCCATATGGCTGAAAGGCCATGATTGTTAGCACTACTACTGAAAAGATCATGAATTGTGGAGTAGTAAAAAGAGAATGGGAGACCTAAGTTCAAGACTGCCACTAACTAGTCACATGACTTGGATTAGCTTCCTCTCTAAGTCTCAGTTCCCTCATAAAATGAGGAGATCAAGCTACACGATCTACAAGGTCTCTGCAATACTAAGATATGATTTCATCAGCGGAGGTGTTACCACACTGATATAGGTCTTAAAAGGTAATCTTTAAGGGCTATTGTGGCTAAAAATTAAAAGTTGTCTTTTGTTTTGTTTTTTTTTTAACGGCTGATGACCAATATTTTTGGTGCTGAGCTACTTCAGACATAGACAGTTTCAATCAAGGCTCTTTGAGGCCTTTCCAGTGTGAGAGGACCTGCTCAAGCTACCACTCAGCCAGCATGACTTTCAAGTGTAAGCACCCTTCCATGCCGTAAAAAGACATCAAATTAGAATTTCAGTGGAGTTATAAATATATACATGCACAAAAACATGCACACAAACATAAATGCCCACACACATATATGCACAACTATATATTTATAGTACATACCTATGTTCAAGGGGGAAGAAAGGGGAGAGGAAGAGAGGGAGAATGGAAGAGACAAGGTGAAAGGAGAGGGGAAAGGAAAGAGATGAGATAGAGAAGAAAGGGAAAGGAGGAGAGAGGGAAGAAAATAAAGATAAGGAGAGAAGGGGGAAGAGAAAAGTAGAGTGAAAGAAAAGGGAGAGAAAGACATTGAGAATGAGAGAAAAAGAGAAAGAGATTGAAGCAGATAGAAGAGAAAAAGAGAGAGTGAGAAGTGAAAGGGGAGGGGAAGAGGGAGAGAGGGGGAGAAAGAGGAAGAGAAGGAGAGAGCGAGAGAGAGAGAGAGAGAGAGAGAGAGAGAGAGAGAGAGAGAGAGAG
>NW_027187325.1:1341351-1356547 GCF_028583685.1 Petaurus breviceps papuanus | reverse complement strand
GAGAGAGAGAGAGAGAGAGAGAGAGAGAGAGAGAGAGAGAGAGAGAGGAGAGAAAGACAAAGTAAGAGAAAGAGAGACAGAGAGAGAAAAGAGAAAGACAAAGTGAGAGAGACAGAGAAAAGAGAGAGACAGTGAGAGAGACAGAGAGAGACAAAGTGAGAGAGAGAGAGAAAAGAGAGACAAAGTGAGAGAGAGACAGAGAGAAAGAGACAGAAAGAGAAAGGTTGAATCTTTGAAGACTGATTAAGCTATGCTAGAAAACACACAGCACAGTCACAGAGAATCCTAGCTAAGAATTTAGCCTATTTTGAAATGGAATCAGGATAAGTACTAAAAACAATTATCAAGCCAGTGATTTTTGTTTCCTCTTCAGTAAATTTTCCATCCTCAGTCAATAAGAATTGCCCTGACCTTCCCTGAATGTCCCATAGGGAACTGCATTACCATTCATGTCTTGCAGCATGAATCCAGCTGCTGAACTTCCCCCACTTGTTAACACTGTGGACAGCTCCCAGCCCCACCTTGGGGAGGCCCCCAGCCTAATCCTAGCTTTTCTTTCTCCTCACCCCAGCTCTTCCTTCCAAGGACAATAACATGCACATCCCAAGCCGCACCCCTTCAGTAACATTCCCTAGCACATACTCTGAAATACACGTGCCTGCATCAGCACACATGCACATACATATGTGCTTAAATATATGTATATACACCCATGCATGTACACACACAGACCAAATGCATTGGTACCTAATTTATATGTTGGTCTTCGTTTCTAGGAGCTGAAATTGAACTTTATGTGTGAGTGTTACCTGGCTCTGTGAGTGTGGGGAAACTTAAGGCAGGTGGCTGATTACAAACACATTCAGTTAAGCTGATGGCTAATAAGAAAACATTGCCTTGTGCATTTTTTCTCATCTTTCAATAAGCCCAGTGGATTTTTTTTTCCTGTAAAGGATTTGATACAGCATCTCACACAGTTTTTTCCATGTAAATAGTCTTGGTTTTACACACAGTCACACAGATTAAAACTGAATGAAAAATGGCAAATAAAAGGATAAAGAAGAACCATGAAGTCAATTGGAAGCAGGGCCTCAAAGGCCAACACAGGGATTAGCATGAAACTCTATTTTGAGCTAATGAGTCCATTAATGAGGACTGGCATTCAGAAAAAAAAAAAAACGTGGGATATACAAACTGTCTTCACTGCTTCTAGTTTCTCTTTCTATATCTATCTGTATGTAGTCTCCCATCCCCACCTCCACACTAGTAGTGAGCTCCTTCCCTTCTTTGGAAGCCCAAAGCCATTGTGCTTCACCCACTTATACACCCTTCCCTGTATCCAAAAATATGAGCATCCTTTGTCCTTAACATTGACTCTTACACCATACTGTGATTCTAGGCAAGTCACAAAATCTCCTTGGGCCTCAATTTCCTCACCTGTAAAACGAGAGGGTTGGGACAAAACTACAATTCTAAATCTATGATACTATGATAATAGAGTGTGAATATGACCTCCTCTGCCAGAGAATCCTACCCCAAGTCTTTTTTCCAAAGTATGGAATGAAAGGCTTTGTCCCAGATGAAAGTCATTTAAGTCAACGGACCTCATAGCAGGGAGGGATTTTGTGGGGAGGAGCTGGCAAGGGGGTCTACCTTGTCCCTGAAATCACACCATCTAGGCCCATTCTATCTACAGGCACCATCAGCCTTGTGATTGTTGGTCTGGAAGGGGGCTGGTCTGTCAACAAAAGCCAAAGCTGACATTTCAGTGGGAGGCATCTGATGAGGAAAGGTTAAAGGAGGCTGGGGAAAAATCGAGAAGACCCCAGGGGAATCAATTTGGACAAATAGAATTTAGAGTCAAGTTTGTGTGGGAAATCACCCAAAATAACAGTGTGAGTCAGGAAAGGTTTTTCAGGTGATAGCAAAAGGATGTGGTGAGTTGCTGAGGGGAGCAGCAAATTAGACAGGTGATGGGGAGGCAGTCTGGCAGCTGAGTTTCAGTGTCACAGGGAACTCTCATGGCAGAAACAACCTGTCATAGAAAAGCAAAGTGAAGGGGGAGAGGGTCATTCCGCCCATGGATTCTAGATAAGATTCTAAATAGGTCAGATCTATTCCAGGCTGTGACAAAGGAGACTGTGTGGTACTAACAGTGCACAGGACATTCTCTAATCACAGGTAGCTGTACCCAGGGAACAAAAACCCAGGTGTCCCAAAAGGGAAACCAGGCACTGGTTTGAAAATAACTTTTATCAGGGCAATAATCAGAGGTGTATCTCTAGAGGAAAATATTATAGACACAATACACTTTCAAGGTTTATTTGCATTATGATCTGGAGAGGATTCTGACCCATAAACTATTAGAACCTGGGATGACTCAATAGGACCCAGATCAAACAGTACCCTTTTCACCATATATTCCTGCATCCAACACCTACCATGTGCAAAGCAATTTGTGAGGTACTGAGAAGATAAAAGGATAATTAAGACATAATCCCTACCCTCATGGGGATAATAATATCTACCCTCTCAATATCATAGGCCTGTTTTGAGTACAAAAAATGTGTAACTGATGTGAAAATACATTTTTGGCTTTTCAAAAGGGAAAAAATTATTTTTAAAATAGAATACATATAGTCAAAAAAGATCAATTCCATTCAATTGAGCAAACATTTATTAGAACTGAATTTATCATCCATCCTTATTGCAGTATGCCATGATCGTTCAAGGGAAGTAAAGAGAAACCCTGATTTGATGAAATTCAAAGCTAAACTGTGTAAAGTATTAGCAAATGTGCCATGAGAAAGAAAACTCGTATCAGTCGTGTCCAAGCAGCTGATTTCCAACAGACTAGAGTTAGCTACTAGGGCTCCAGGATATTGGGGAGCCAGCTGCCACAGAGGTAACTAAAAGCAAAAGGGTATTAGAGAACACACCATATGAAGCAGTAACATGCAAAATAGCAACAAATTAAGAATCAAGATTGAAAGCATCCCAGCAGAAGGTACCTTGGAAAGAAGACCAGATCAATCTAATAAAGTACACCTAAATGCAAGAGGTAGAATGGAGAATTATCAGGACAAACCAAGGGGTCACGGTAGTTAAAGAGAAGTCATCCCTGATGGACAACAACATAATATGACAGCCTTGCCATGTTCAGCATATACTCCATTTTAAATAGAGTTTGGGGTCGGTCAACTAGGCAGATTTCTTAAAGGGGACATGATGTTCTTCTGAGATGCCTATATCTGTGCTTTCTTTTTTAATAATTTTTTTTGGCTTTTTTTTGGAGGGCAGTTGGGGTTAAGTGACTTACCCAAGGTCACACGGCTAGTTTTTGTGTTAAGTGTCTGAGGCCAGGTTTAAACTCAGGTCCCCCTGACTCCAGGGTCAGTGCTCTATTCATTGCACCACCTAGCTGCCCCCCCTTTTTTTTTTTAAAGCAATCAGGGTTAAGTAACTTGCTCAAGGTTACACGGCCAGTTATTTCTGGGTGTGGCACTAAGTATCTGAGCCTGGATTTGATCCCCAGGTCATCCCGACACTGGAGCCAGTGCTCTTACTTGCTGAGCCACCTGGCCACCCCTGTCCTCCTTCCTTGAAATAGATAAAGACTATACCCATGGCAGTTATTTCAGAAAATACTTAGTAACTGAATTTTCTCCCTAAATAATTCAACATGATAGAAAAGAGTTCCTGCTACCTAGCTATGTTACCTTAGGTAAATCACCCCATTTCTAGAGCCAAGTTTCATGCCACATGAAATGAAGAAGGAGGAGAGTGGGCTGGATGATATCTATAAGGTACCCTCTAGATGTGAAAAGCCTAAAATGTTAGTAGGGTAAATCAGGTGATGTCCTCCCATTCCTGTGACACTGCCTGTAAGGTCTCTTGCTCTCTACTCTCCATTCTCCCGACTGCATTAACTAATACATTCTTGATTACTGCTACAGTCAGGCAAATGCAGTAATGGTGAGCTGCTAATGCTAAGTAAACACTTAATTATGCATTTTATTTTTTTGCACTGATGAATAAATAACTGAAATCAAGTTGTCTATACTTCTCATGCCTGCCTGATTAAGAAGGCTTCCTCTCGCTTAATTAGCTGTCATTTCATAATATAGACAATCTCAATAAAAGTGTGGACTGGAAAGCTATGGAGGGCTGGGGAGCAAGGGAAAAGGTTCTGTCATTTTTACAATCCCATATTCACTGTTTCTCAAATATCTGTTTGCAGGTGGCTTCAGAACTGAATAGAATACAGGGTTTGGCATTCACAAATTGTCAGTGTTTCAGTCATGGACAACTAAGACAGTCACAAAGGTGAATTGCAGAATAGAAATCTTTGCAAAGAGTCAGGAGCTCTGAGTTCTAGTTCTGACATTAACTGGTTTGTTTTAATTAGATATATCTCTTTCCTTCTCTGCTTTTTTTATTTTCTTATGTATAAAATGATTAGTTGGACAAGATGATGTCCAACTTAGAAAAGACACTGATTTTGGAAACAGAAGACCTGAATTTAAAACCTGACTCCACTTTATTTATTTATTTAGGGGTTTTTTTGCTTTTTTGGAGGGGGGAAGGCAGGACAATTGGGGGTAAATGACTTGCCTGAGGTCACACAGCTAGTAAGTGTTAAGTATCTGAGGTCCCCCTGACTCCAGGACTGGTGCTCTATTCACTGTGCCACCTGGCCACCCCTCCCGCTTATATTTATGATCTTTGAAACCTCTCAGCCTCAGTTTCTTCATATGTAAAAGAAAGAGGGCACTTACCAGATTGGCAAAGATGACAAAGGATGAAAATGATAAATGTTGGAGGTGCTGTGGGAAAACTGTCTCAGCAACTCGGTGTTAGTGAAGTTGTTATAGAAAGGCTAGGCCATTCATTCTGTAAAACAATTTGAAATTATACTAGAACATTTTACTAAGATCTACATGTTTTTTTGACTCAGTAACAACATTGCTAAGGATGTACTCTAAGAGAAATAAAAGAGAGGAAAAAAATATTTATAGCAACAATTGTCTTGGCAATAGCAAAGAAACTGAAGGAAAGTCCCTGTCCATTCCATAATTCCTAAACAAATCCCAGTATATTCATACAATGAAATATTATAGTGTCATAAGAAATTAGACATACGAAGATGTCAGAGAACTTGTAGAGGCTTGTATGAAACAATGAAGAATAAAGTTAGCAGAGACAAGAGAAAAAAAATGACACCATGAACAAAATAACATAAAGAAAAACAACATTGAACTACTTAAGAAACCCAACCAATGCAGCCTCTAAGAGTGATTTCAAAGGACTGAGGGTGACTCATGCTGCCTAACTCTTGAAAGAAAGGTAGTGGACTCCAGGCATGGAATGAGGTATGTATATGTTTTCAGAAATAGCTAATATGTTGATTTATTTGAAAGAAAAAAAAAAGAGCGCATGGACTAGATGATCTTTAAGGTTTCTTCCAGCTCTAAAATGGTGGATCTTAACCATATTGCAACCTGTCCTTTCAGTAAGAGTAGGAATTGGGGAGGATCTGGTTACTGAAGATGCCAAAGAACTTGATGCTTAGACCAAAAACAACTGGCCATGGATGCTTGAGCTTCAGTACCTCTGAGGGACGGTGTACGCTGTTTGCTTTTTTCCCCTGAAGCTGGCATTCCTTCTCTAGGTGACACAGTGGACAGAGTATTGGATATGGGGTCAGAAAGATCTGGATTCGAATCTATTCTCAGACACTCACTAGCTGTGTGATCCTGGGCAAGTTACTTAACCCCACCTTATTTTCCTCATCTGTAAAATGGGGCTAATAATAGGACCTATCTCTCAGACTTGTGAAAATCAAATGAGGTAATATTTGAAAAGAGTTTTGTAAATCTCAAAGCATTATATAAATGCTGCCCATCACTATTATCATGGTTATTATATTTACACATTTTAATTATTTTATTATTATAACTATCAATTGTCTTTATTATCATTAGCACTGTGCCTTTGCACAGACTGTCCTTCCTGCCTGTCATATACTCCATCCTCACTTCTTAGAAATTCTAGCTCCATTTAAGGGTCATCTCTACTCTGGGAAGCCCTTCCTGATCCAGTCAATTCCATTAATTGTTAGCCTTCTCTCCCTCCTCCCCAAATTATCCTCTATAAACATCTGTTTAAGTGATGTATCCCCCCAGTAGAATATAAACTCCATGAGGGCAGGGACTGTGCTTCATCCCGGGTCTTCTGAGTACAAGTCCAGTGTTCTCCCTGTTCTATTCTATCATATTCCAACTTATCCTTTCTTATTGATTTTTCCCTGTTAATTAACAGTTTTATTAGCTGTGTGTCAGACAATATGCTAATTAGTGGGTATACAAAGAAAGGCAAATTGTCCTTTTCCTGAAGGTGCTTACATTCTAAGGGGAGGGACAACATGCAAATAGCCATGTATACATGACATTTATGCAGTGTGAATGGGAGGCGGTCTCAGAAGAAAGGAAGAACGGTTGACCTCCTGCAGAAGGTGGGATTTGAGCTGAGTCCTGAAAAAAGGAAACTAAAAAGGGGAGTTGAGGAGTGAGAACATTCCAAGCATCGGGGACAACCAATGCCAAGGCACAGAGTTGGGGAATGAGGTATCAATCATGTGAGAAACAGAAAATGGGCCACTCTGGTTGGATTAAAGAGTATAGAGGTAGGAAAGGGCCAGGTTGTAAAAGGCTTTACACACAAAAACAGAGGATATTTTATTTGATCCTGAAGGTACTGAGAGCCAGAGGGAGACATGGTCAGACCCTTGTTTTAAGAAAATCATTCTGGCTAAGTGGGGGATGATAGCAATGGGGAGAGACTTGAGGCAAGGAAACCAACTAGAAGGCTTCTGTGTAAGAGAAGCATTGTGGTAGAAGGCAACTGTCCCTCTGAAATGGAGTCAAGAGATGAAGGTTATAGTCTTGGTTTTGCCACCAACTACCAGCGTGATTATGAGTATATCACTTCACTTCTTTGGTATTTGATAATTTTTCTTTATTTTTTTATTTTGAATTGGAATATTCCAAAATGAAAAGGAAGGTGACAGACAAAAAGATTGCAGGTGCTTTTTCTGGACCCCTAATACTTAATGATGAGTTCTGATGACCTGAGCCCATCTCCTGAAGGCTTCAAACACCTGGATATTGTATCATACAGTGGACACTGGCAGCCTTGGTAGAGTGAGAAGGCAGCACATACCTGGGGGATGAACAGTGAGTCAGCCAGCTAGCGTTTATTTACCATGTGCCAGATGCTGTGCTGTTTAGCTGGACACTATGCACATTATCAACCTAATCCACTTCCCTGGTCATTTTCTTTGCCATGTCATATAATTAAACATTTTATTAAAGCAATGTATGAAGCAGTATGAGGGCAGTTGGGTGGCACAGTGAAGAGAGTACCAGGCCTGAAGTCAGAAAGACTGATCCTTGTTAGTTCAAATCCGGCCTTAGACACTTACTAGCTGTATGACCCTGGACAAGTCACTTAACTCTGTTTGCCTCAGTTTCTTCATCTGTAAAATGACCTGGAGAAGGAAATGGCAAATCACTCCAGTACCTTTGCCAAGAAAATCCCAAATGGGGTCATGAAGAGTCAGACACAACTGAAATAACTGAGCAAGAACTGTGATATCAGGTGAGGATTCACAAGCTACAAATCTGAATGGTAGAATGCCTGAAACAGCATTCCAGCCCCAGGAAGGAAAAGGAGCCAGTGCTCCCAGAGCCGTGAGGGACCTGGTCGATCCAAGGTTGGTGGGTTTTCAAAATTTGCCAAGATCATCCACCCTGGTTTCAACTGGTCTAAGCCCCAGCTTCAATCATGTTCCTATCCCAGGCCTGACATAAAAGCCCCAAGCCCTTTTAATCAGGAAGCAAAAATTCCACGTTAAAAAATAGAAGGTATCAGACTTTCTTAGAAAGAAACAATCAGAAGTTACAGGGCATTGCAAAACTCCTGATAGAGATTTTAATAAAAATAACTCACATTTATATGGCATTTTATGGTCACTAAGATGGTTGGGAAGATAAGATTAACCACATGTGAACTGATAATTAACAATGAAAGGAAATCAAGGACGCCCTCTTTATTTCTCAGGGGCTCCATTGTAAAGAAACCCCAAAATAGAGAAATTAGTGATTGTTCCCAACACAAATGCCTGGGATAATAGTGCTTCTTCGCAAAATTCTGCACTTTTTAATGTTCCCTTAACTCTGTTGATAAGGTTATAGGATGCAAGATCTTCAAAAGACCCTAGATATTATCTAGTCCAATTCCCTCATTTATAGAAGAAACTGGGGACCAGAGAAATGAAAGGATTTACTTCTAATCATAGAGATGACATAGAGCAATGAATACAGAGCTTGCCTAGATGTCAAGAAGGCCTGGGTTCAAGTCCTGCCTCTTACACATGCTTACTGTGTATAATAAAGTAAATGCTTCAGCAGATCGCTAAGAATCTAACTTGAGGAAAAAATGCCAACCTGCTTGGGTGGATGAAGTTTCCTCATCTATAAGTGCTCTGTGCTAAAGAAATCATTTGTTGTTGTTATTCAGTCATTTCAGCTGTATCCTATTATTCGTGACTCCATTTGGGGGGTTTTTGGCTAAGATACTGGAGGGGTTTGCTATTTCCTTCTCTAGCTCATTTCACAGATGAAGAAACTGAGGCAAACAGAGTGACTTGCCCAGGGTCACATGGCTAGTAAATGTCTGAGGCTAGATTTGAACTCAGGAAGATCAGTTTTCCTGATTTCAGGCCTGGTACTCTGTCACACCTAGCTGTCCCCTAGAAATCAAAAATCTACTACTATTCCTTATTTCAACATAGTTAGTTATTGGAGTAGACAAAAATATAACTCTTGTCTTTTAATTTGTCAGAAAGTTCTATTTGTTCCACCCAAATTCTCTTATATTAGGGAGAAAATCAACAAGAAAAAATGAGATAGAGTGTAGTAGAATGGAAAGAAAGAGAACTGGGCTTGAAACCCAAAGAGAGGGATGGAATCCCAGCTGCTTCACTTACTGGTGCTTTGACCTTGGGCAAGACCCAGGCTGCTCTGGCCCTCCTTTAGTTTTTCCAGGGGTGTTGATACTTGTACTATATATACTTCACTGGATTCCTATGAAGACCCAAAGAGATGAGGTAAGTAAAACTAATTACAAACATGCAAAAACATTGCCTGTGATTTCATCAGCCCCTCCCCACCACCAATACCACCACCACCATGGACCTAAACTCTTCCAGGGCTAAGGACAAGGCCATTCTAGGGTTGGACATGTTCTCCCAAAATATTCCTAGAAGAGAGACAGTAACCAGATAGCCTTGGGGTATGGTCCAGGAAACAGCAGCACTTTTAAATTTAATTTACCCCTACCATTAAAATATCTAATTATATGAGTTTTTTGGTTCCATTGTCTGATCACCTAGATCTTATCTATGTTCTAGATGGTCTAGACCAGAGATTTCAAACTCACATCAGCAAAACTCCCAGTCAGTCAGGCCTGAACCAGATTAAAATATAATTGGGAAATGTTTAACAAAATAAATAAAAATATACTACAACATAGATAATATTAATTTGTGGTTTTCTAAGCCAATATGTTGTCAACAGGGATTCATTTCTGTTTGAGTTTCACACTACTGGTCTAAACTAATGATTTTCTAAAGTACAGCCCTGGGAACTCCAGTCAGAAACTTTTTCAGGGAGTCTGTGAGGTCAAAACTATTTTCATAATGACACTAAGATGCTTTAATTTCTAATATGATAAATATCAATAGCTACAACTCACATAAACAAAAGTGTTTTGGGGTTCCTGAAATGCAAAGAGGTTCTGAGAACAAAAATGTTCAAGAACCAATGATCTAGATAGTTAGATAAATACTCCTTTGAAAAGTAAATATGACCTATGTCTCCAATAAAGGACTCATTTCTAAAATATATAGAGAATTGAGTCAAATCTATAAGAATACAAATCATTCCCCAATAGATAAATGGTCAAAGGATATGAACAGGCAGTTTTCAGAGGAAGAAATTAAAGATATCTATAAGCATATGAAAAAATGCTCTAAATTACTATTGCTTAGAGAAATGCAAATCAAAACAACTCTGAGGTACCACATCTCACCAGTCAGATTGGCTAAAATGACAAAACAGGAAAATGATAAATGCTGGAGAGGATGTGGACAAATTGGAACACTAATGCATTGCTGGTGGAGTTGTGAATTGATCCAACCATTCTGGAGAGCAATCTGGAATTATGCCCAAAAGGCTAATTATAAATATAAATTTTATAATTATATATTTTAATATATAATTATAAATATAAAATGAATAATTTCAAACCCTTTGACCCAATACCACTTCTAGGGTTGTATCCTAAAGAGATCATAGAAGTGGGAGGAAGACCCATATGTACAAAAATATTTATAGCAGCTTTTTTTGTGGTGGCAAAGAAATGGAAATTAAAGGGGTACCCATCAATTGGGGAATGGCTGAACAAGTTGTGGTATATGAATATAATGGAATACTATTGTGCTATAAGAAACGAGGAGCAGATGGACTTCATATTTACCTGGAGAGGCTTATACAAACTGATGCTGAGTGAGAAGAGTAGAACCAGGAGAAATTTGTACACAATTACAGACACAATGTATGTTTGACGACCAGCTTTGATAGACTGGACTCTTCTCAGCAATTCAGGGTTATAAGTCAACCCCAAAAGACTCATGTTGGAGAGAGATGTCTACATCCAGAGAAAGAACTAGAAAGAACTTAAATTTGAATCCAGATTGAAGCAAACTACCTGATCTTTTTCTTTTTCTTGTTTAGTTTGGTTCCCTCTTACCCATTGTTCATTCCATCTGATACGATCCTTCTTTATAACCTGACTAATGTCTAATGTGAAAGTATTTGCAGATACTATACTTGATTGTATGCCATCGTGGGGGGGTGGAGGAGAGGAAGGAGGGTAAGAAAATTTGAAACTCAAGGAATTATGGAACTGAATCTTGTAAACTAAAAATAAACAAATTAATAAAGAAAAAAAAGTAAAGATACACTATGAGGTTTATAGCCCACAGATATCAATAAAAGACAAAAAGAACCTACCTGCAAATTCTTATTATAGTAGCAAAGAAGTTGAAATTAAGGGAACACTCATCAACTGAGAAATAGCCAGGCAAATTATGGTATATGAACGTTATAGAATGCTATTGTACCGTAAGAGAAGACAGTGGGGACTGAGGCAGAGTGAAGCAAGTAGAACCAGAAGAAAGATGTATATAGTAACGCAAAGCTGTTAAAAGAAACAATTTTGAACTCTGATCCACACAATGGCCAACCACAATACCAGAGGAAAAACGATGAACCATGATACCTTCCTCCTGAAAGAAAAGTGATGGACCCAGACTGCAGAATAAGACATATTTTGGATACAGCCACGTTGGGATTTTATTTGTTTAACTATGCATATTTGTTCCATGGATTTTGTTTTGTTTTTTCAATTGTGGGGAGTGGTTGAGAGAGAGAGAAAATTTATTTATATTCATTTGGAGAAAAAAAAAAAGGAACTTTAAAGAAAAGGAAGCTATCATCATATTAGAGTGTGTGGCTCTCTGGGAGGCACGTTGCATGCAGAGTTTTAATGATAGTCTGTACCTCCAAAGCACTAAAATGACAATGTTAAATAAATAGGGATGAAGGCATGGTAAATTAAAGTGGTAAAGTTAGAAGGGAATAACTCCTTCATTTTACAGGCAAGTAAACTGAGGCCTAGGATGTAAAGGACTTGCCCAAAGTTACTCAACTCCTTAGGGGTAACTGGGTGGTGCAGTGGATAGATCACTGGGCCTAAAGTCAGGAAGACTTGAGCTAAGATGTGACCAGTGTGACCCTGGGCAAGTCACTTAACCTCTGCATGTATCAGTTTCCTTAACTATAAAATAGGCATAATAATAGTACCTACCTTCCACAGCTGTTTTGAGGATCAAAACATGATAATATTTGTAAAATGTTTAGCACAGTACATAGTAAGCACTTTATAAATGCTAAGTATTATTATTTGTGGAGGAGGCAGAATTCCTAATTCCTAATCCAGTGTTCTTTCTGCTGTACCAAAATGCCTCTTAAAATTCCATTATGTGGGGTCAGGACAAAGGACATTGCAGAAAAGCTTTTAGGAGCAATGAAATTGGCAGATTGATGTCAAAATTCTCAGTTACAAAATTCTATTTTATTTGTGTGATTCCAAGAATTGCTTCTGGTTAGTGCCTCTCTTTTACCCCTTATAACCTATGACCTAGAGCCAAAACTGGATTCCCAGAGTTTCTCTATGGTTTATGTTTGCTCCCACCCAGAAGTATCTCTGAGAAAATTATAATCAGTCTCATTTTAGTTTTGCCTTAGGCATTTAAATGCCCTACTGCAAACAACTGATGCTAGTACACTTGAATTAAAAAAAAATGTTCTTATATATAAAAAAGAAAAAGGTCTTGTTGTCAAGTCCGGTTACAAAAAGAGCTGTTCTGAACTTTATAGCTTCTGAATGGTTCTAAGTCTTTACAAAAGACTCATGGTGCTACTAATGCACTGTTGGTGGAGTTGTGATCTGATTCAACCATTCTGGATGGAGAGCAATTTGGAACTATGTCCAAAGGGCTATAAAATGGTACATGCACTTTGATCCAGCAATACCATTCCTAGGTCTATATCCCAAAAGGATTTTTAAAAGGTAGGGGATGGGGAACCTGTTTATACAAAAATATTTATAGCAGCTCTTTTTGTGGTGGCAAAGAATGGAAAGTGGGGGGATGCCCATCCATTGGGGAATGGCTGTACAAGTTGTGGTATATGATTGTAATGGAATATTACTGTGCTATAAGAAATGATGAGCAGGCAGATTTCAGAAAAACCTGGGAAGACTTACATGAACCAATTCAAAGTGAAATGAGCACAACCAGAAGAACACTGTATTGTATACAATTTTATACAATATGTACATTGTATACAATATATACATTGTATACAATAACAATATTATATGATAATCAACCATGAATGACCTTTCAGCAATATAGTAATCTAAGATAATTCCAAAGGACTCATGATGAAACATGTTATCTGCCTTCAGAGAAAGAACTGATGGAGTCTGAATGCAGACTGAAGCGTACTATTTTTCACCTTCTGTATTTTTTCCATTTTTTTATTTTCCTTCGGGTCTGTGTTTTCTTTCACAACATGACTAGCACGGACATATGTTTTACATGACTGGACATGTATAACCTATATCAAATTGCTTACTGTCTGGGAGGGGGGGTAAGGGAAGGAGAGAAAAAATTTGGAACTCAAAATTTTTTTAATGAATATTAAAAATTGTCTTTACGTGTAATTGGGAAAAATAACATATTATTTTAAAAAAGACTCATGGTGCTAAGCTAGTAGTTCTATATGTAGTGTCACAACAGATCTGGGAAGAAATCCAATATGAGCTCCCCTGTTCCCTTCTCCTCTAGGGTCTAATGCTCCCTTTGCCCTTCAGTCTATATCCATGGCCTGGGTACCTATATCCTAGCTCCCAGCTGGTCTTCCTGTTTGCCAGTCCCTCCTTTTTCAGCATAGCCTGTGTCCATAGTTTTCCTCCCATATTTCAGGCATTCCTCCCAGTTAGCCAGGCAGTCACTGTCTCTAAGTTCTAATGCCTACCCATATTCCTCATTATTCCATCTCTCCAAAGTTTCTGTCTTTTGTGGTTCCTCCTCCAGAAATCAATGTACTTTTTCTCTTAATTGCCCATGTATCTCTGGCCCATGGCATCATGGGAAATCAAGTCCTTTCCTTTTAGAAAATGTACTGTCTAGCTTCCCCCATGACTCTTGAAGAAAGAAGGACAAAAGGAAGAGGAAGAGGAGCCATATCTGTTAACTGTCCACTTGTCAAACATGCTTATTATAGTAGAAATTCACATCTGTACAGGAATACAGCATTTTAACCAATACCTTACTCACCACAACCCTGAGATATAGGAGGTAAAAATATCCCTATATTATCAAAAAGGAAACTAGGACTGAGAGAAATTCAATAACCTGACTTGATGGTACAGTAGAAAGAACATCATACTATATAAAGAAGACTGTAGGAAAGACTTCTCTTCCTGAGTTCAAATCTAGCCTCAGACACTAGCTATGTGGCCTTGGGAAAGTCACCTAACCCTGTTTGCCTCAGTTTCCTCATCTGTAAAATGAGCTGGAGAAGTAAATGGCAAACCACTCTGGTATCTTTGCCAAGAAAACCCCAATGGGGTCACAAAGAGTCAGGCAGGACTAAAAAAACAACTGACCAAATAGAGCCAGAGGACCTGTGTCCAAATCCCACTTCTGATACTTGCTAACTATATGACCTTAGGCAAATCCCTTAATATTCTTCGACCCAATTTTCTTCATCTATTAAAAGAGGGTATGTGGCTAGGTGGACTTTGAGAACCTTCCTAGCTCTAAATCTATTATCCTAATAGGTCCACAACCACATAACCAGGAAATATCAGAATCTTGAATTCTGACTGACACTAAATCCAATGCTCTTTCTATCATGTTTTCCCCTCATTAATTAGAAAAAGTACAATATAAAATTTCACTCCTCGCCCCCCAGAAAAGTCCCTAGCAGTATTCAATTCTTTCTGCAATACTGGCATTTCTGTTAAATATAAAGTGGCATTAGAGTAAAAACATGGTTTTAGGGGCGGCCAGGTAGCACAGCAAGTAGGAGCACCGGCTCCAGTGTTGAGAAGACCTGGAGATCGAATCCCAGGCTCAGACACTTAGCACCCACCCAGAAACACCTGGCCGTGTAACCTTGAGCAAGTTACTTAACCCCAATTGCTTAGGGGTGGCCAGGTGGCTCAGGAAGTAAGAGCACCAGTTTCAGTGTTGGGACGACCTGGAGATCGAATCTCGTGCTCAGACACTCAGCACCACACCCAGAAATAACTGGCCGGGTTACCTTGAGCAAGTTACTTAACCCCGATTGCTTTAAAAAAAAAAAAAAAAAAAAAAAAACGTGGTTTTATCCTTAATGAAAATGCTTCCATTTCTCTGCTACGTCCTCATGTCCTCATCTTCGAAGTGCTCTTTTCCATTATCTCATCTGATTCTCAGAAAACCACTGCTGGTTAAAAA
>NW_027187325.1:1306261-1341341 GCF_028583685.1 Petaurus breviceps papuanus | reverse complement strand
CCCCATCTATATGACCACAACAGGACAAATGATTTTCTTACAACAATTGTTTCTACAGGGCTTGGCAAGTGGCTCTGCATGATAGATCCCTTTCATTTGAAGCTGCTGCAGCTTTAAACAAATTACCTGATTTTAAAATATTACCAGAGAGCTGGTGATTAGCCCAGAGCCTCAGGACATTATTTTTCTCCTTTGGAAACAGGTGTGGCCTAATATTTTTTTCATGTTGCTCTTTGAAACGCATCTTAGCTGGTCATTATTAATAGGTTTTTTGGTTTAGGGGAGGGGAAAAATGACAATCTTTTCAGATGGGGATGAAATTCCTTGACAAGGAAAAAATAAAAATAGTTTTGCACATGTGATTAATCATTTTAAAAAGATGAAACACGTCTCTATCTTTGTTTACACACACACACACACACACACAGACCCATCTGCCGCTCATGTGCCACCCATCGCTTAATAATGCCTGCATATGTATGTGCTATTTATCTCCCCCTCCTCCCTTACTGCTCAAATCTCCTTCATGCTCTAATCTAC
Source organism: Petaurus breviceps papuanus (assembly GCF_028583685.1). Classification (NCBI taxonomy): domain Eukaryota; kingdom Metazoa; phylum Chordata; class Mammalia; order Diprotodontia; family Petauridae; genus Petaurus; species Petaurus breviceps. The sequence goes on along the minus strand of NW_027187325.1, from coordinate 1,340,801 downwards.
ACCAATTCATGCCTATCAATTCCTGGAGACCTGTCTCAAAATATAGCTGCCTCCAGTTAGCCTGCCAAGATTTAACCTTTTTGGGGCAGCCAGGTAGCACAGTGAGTAAGAGCACCGGCCCCAGAGTCAGGATGACCTGGGATCGAATCCGGGCTCAGACACTTAACACCCACCCAGAAACACCTGGCTGTATAACCTTGAGCAAGTTACTTAACCCCAATTGCTTAGGGGCGGCCAGGTGGCTCAGCGAGTAAGAGCACCAGCTCCAGTGTCGGGATGACCTGGGATCGAATCCAGGCTCAGATATACTTAGCACCACACCCAGAAATAACTGGCCCTGTAACCTTGAGCAAGTTACTTAAGCCCAATTGCTTTAAAAAAAAAAAAATTTAACCTTTTCCTCTATTCCACAGCAAATATGATTTCAAAGCATATTGAAATCTGCTACTTGACTTTTTGCATCTCAAGATAGACTACCTGCAGCTTGAATTATCTCCGGAAACATATTGCTCATTACAACTCGAAGGGATGTCAGAAGTAACTTAGTTGAGTCCTGTTTTTTTTTTTCTTACAGATGAAACTGAGGTCATGTCCTGTTGTCATATAATGACTCATTGCTAGAGCTGGGACTAGAAGCCAGATCTGATGTCCATTCGAGCATGCATTAGGAAGTGTCTAGGATTTGGGGCCATAGCTGTGTGACAGCAGGAATTTCCTTTCCCTGAGACCTGACTTTTTCATCTGCTAAAAAAAAAAAAAAATAGGGATAATACTTGGGCAACTCTAATGAGAACCATTATGAAGGTCTAAGTTTCCCAGAATACTTGGAAGCATAGAATACCATGCCCATTTGGAGAAGTTTCCAATACTCCACTGCCAGAGAGACTGTATGCATAGGATTTAGGATGATTGTTTGTGAGGATTCAAGGACTGCAGCATGAGAAAGTACTACAATATACACTAAAATTCATGATCACAGTGAGAGAGGGACATGATCCTCTGAGAACACGGTGTCTTCAGGGCAGCTAGGTGGTGTAGTGGATAGAGCACTGGCCCTGCACTCAGGAGACCCTGAGTTCAAATCCAACCTCAGACATTTGCTAGATGTGTGACCCTGGACAAATCACTTAACCCCAATCACCTTAACAAAAAAAAAAGGAGTTCTTTTCTAAGGAGTTGTGCCTATAAAATTGAAGGATCCAAACAATCAAAAACCTGGCTTCTGTGTCTCAGATCTGCTACTAACAAGCTGTTTGGCCTTGAGCAAATTGCTTCTTTCTGGGCCTAAGTTTCTTCATCTATGAAATGTAAGGTTTGAATTGACATCTGTTTCTTACTTCTAAGTCTATTCTTTTCCCTTATCATGATTTCTATCCCTCCACTTTTCTTACTCTTTCTCTGACTTAATTTTCCTCCCTTCGCAATCTTCACTCTATAATAAACCAGTTCAGTTCCACACTAGGCTCTACTCTTGAATCTCCCACCCACTATCCTATTAGCACTCATATCTTGCCAGGCCCAACCTTGGGTGCCTCCCAGTTTCCATCTCCACTCTTATTCATGTGCTGCTAAATGGTGCTGGTTAAAGTAATAAAAACGAACTGACTATATACACTATGAATTTATTCCATTTGACCTCATAGCAGGAAGGCAATCCTTTTACTCCTTTTTAATTAATTTCCTAATCCACTTGTCCTAAAACTGCTCCTGAAACCTTCTCTTCTCTTCCCAAGCCTCCTACAGCTAGGCCTACCTCACCCTCTCAGTGAAACACCTTCAGTATTCCTGCACACTGAGAAAATTGAGACCATTTGTTGTCAACTTCATTTTTCTCTTCCCTTTATCTCAAAGCCCTTGGCATTTTCCTTCACTCTCTCCTCCTTTGCTCCAGGTTCTTATAATGACATGGACCTTCTACTTGCTGTCACTTCTCCATGATCCCACCCAATGATCCCTGATTTCATTCCCTCATCTCTTCTCCAACAAATTCCCTACTGCCTCTTTAATCTTCTTCTCTCCCTATGCAGTAATTCCTCTACTATTACCTTCAAACATGCCCAAGTCTCACACTTAATGCCTTAAAAAAATGAGTGACTGACTGAACCCTATGATTCCCTCAGGACCATCCTGTACATCTCTACCCTTTCTAAGCCACATTCTGGAAAAAAAAAAAGTTATTTACTTTTGTTGTTTCTACTTCCTCTCTACCCACTCTCCTCAATACTTTACAATTGATGAGGTGCAGGCTCCAGGAACCCCCTTGAGCTCTCCTTGAATCTTTGAGGTACAGGCTCTGGGAACCCCCTTGAGCTCTCCTTGAATCTTTGAGGTACAGGCTCTGGGAACCCCCTTGAGCTCTCCTTGAATCTTTGAGGTACAGACTCTAGGAACCCCCTTCAACTCTGACTGAATTGTCCCATTTGATGAGGCATTTGCATGAGGCCATAAGCCTTTCATTATGGCTCTGCCCAAACCTTTGTTACTAGCTTGGCCCACCATTGTCTGTCTACTTCCCACCCTTGAGCCTATCAAAATATCTATACCCAAATCAACTGTTATCTGACCTCATTGACTTCTCCTGAAGACCCTCCCCAAACTCCTCCTCTAGACCACCCCTGGATTCCTCCCACAACCTTTCAGTATATAAGACCCCATCTTATCTCCATATGTGTGAGAGCACCATAGAATTCTAGCACAGACTTACTCTGTGTCAGATGATTTTTTTCCTGCTTGTCCAATACAAGCCTTACAGATACCAAGCCTCCTTAAGAGTCTAGCCATTATGGTGAACTTTTAATAAACTTTGCTTTTCTTCGGCTGAGAGAAGGCTTGAGTCGAATTCATTCGGCAGCACCCGGCGTGTTGGTATTTTGGGGTCTATACCTCGACATTTTATGGGTAACCTCTTAATAATCTGGCTTTTCGTCACTCATCTGAAATTGTTCTCTCCCAAATAACTCTCTTTTCTCTGGATTTTCTAAACACTAATCCCCTGGTCTCTTCTCACTTGTCTAACGGCTCCTTTTCAGTATCCTTTGTTGGTTCATCATCCAAGTCATGCCCTTTAATTGTGGGTATACCCCAAGACTCTACCCTGAGCCCTTTCCTAGTCTGTCTGTCTGTCTGTCTCTCTTTCTCACACACACACACACATCATCATCATTATCATCATCATCATCATCAACTTGAACTGCAGTAATTCATCGCCCATCACCTTTTAAATAATTCAAACCTGGGCTTTTGGTAGGCATCTTACACTCAACATATCCAAAACAAAATTCATTATCTTTGTCTCTTCCGAAACCCTCTCCTCTATTGAATTGGTCTATCTCTGTTGAGGGTATTATTATTCTTTAAGTTGCCCAAGGTCACAATCTCAGCACTATTCTCAACCCCCACAAATCCAATCTGTTGTCACATCTTACCATGTCTACCTCCACACCATCTCTCACACCTGATCCTTTCTCTCTACTCACACAGCTACCACCTTAGTTCAGGACTTCATCATAGTCCTGGACTATGAACTACTCATTGGTCTGTCTGCTTCAAGTTGTCTCCCACTCCATTCTATCCTTGACACAGATGCCAAAATGATTGTTCTCAAATGCAGGTCTGACTAGATCATCCCATTACCCAATAAACTCCAGTGTTTCCTTATTTCCTCTCTCTCTTCACACACACATATATACACACATATGTGTGTACAAATACACACTTATATGTATATTAAACATGTATATGTATACATGCATGTATATGTGCGTATATTCCTCTGTTTGATTTTTTTTTTTTAAACAATCGGGGTTAAGTAACTTGCTCAAGGTTACACAGCCAGTTATTTCTGGGTGTGGTGCTGAGTATCTGAGCCCAGATTTGATCCAGGTCATCCCGACACTGGAGCGGGTGTTCTTACTCGATGAGCCACCTGGCCACCCCTAAGTAATTGGGGTTAAGTAACTTGCTCAAGGTTACACGGCCAGGTGTTTCTGGGTGGGTGCTAAGTGTCTGAGCCTGGGATTCGATCTCCAGGTCTTCTCAACACTGGAGCCGGTGCTCTTACTCGATGTGCTACCTGGCCGCCCCCTCTGTTTGATTTTTTAAGCCTTTTACAACCTGATCCCAAATTATATTTCCAGTTTCTCTATTTATCACTCCCCCAAGTTCTACAGTCCAAACAAAATGGCCTTCTTTCTGTTATGTCAATCATAGCACTCCAACTCCTGTTTCCTTGCCTTTGTATTAGCAATCCTACATGCCTGAAATGCACTCCCTCCTTATCTCTGCCTCTTGGGATTCCTCTTCTCCTTCAGGATGTAGCCTAGCACAGCCTTCCACAAGAAACCTTCCCTGATCTCCTCAGTTATTAGGGCCCTTTCTCCCATACTAACACATGGACTTCATCACTGTCTGCTGAAACTTATCTTCTTACAAGACCAATGAAAAGATTCTGAATTCAAGACTCTGAAACTCCTACCACCTCTGTGCCATCTGCTCTTTTAAGACCATCCATCTCTCAGAGAGGGTGGAGGGTGAACACTGAAAATTCCTCCCAGATCCTCCACTTAGGGAAGGAGCCTAGGGCAGCCACCTCATCATGCTCTCCACCTCCTTGCTGGGCACCCTTCCTCTTCTCCCTCTTCCCCTCCCCCTTTCAGCTTCTTTAAATGTGTCATCTTCCCCCATTAGAGTGTAAACTCCTCAAGGTCAGGGAATCTCTTTTCCCTTTCTTTTTATCTCTAGTACTTAGGACAGTTCCTGATACATAGTAGGTAATTAATGAATGTCTATTGGTTGACTGCCTCCCTCCTCACCTCCACCTCATAGAAGCCTTTCTATCCTTCAAAATGCCCCTCAAGTATTGCTTACCAGGAGAAGCCTTTGCTGATCAACAACTAGTTCCCTTTCTCCCAAACTACTTTGTTTTCAAACTGTTTTTTTATGCATTATTCTATCTATTCTTATGCATGATGGCTCCCCCAGTAGAATGTTAACACCATAAGAACAGGAAGTGTTTTTCTTTGTGTCTTTGTATCCCTAGTACTTACCTAGCACAAAGACTGGTACATAATAGGTGTATGATCATTACTTGTTGGTTAATTTATTTCACATATGAAAATTATGAGTGGTTAAGTGGCTCAGTGGATAGAGCATTGGGCTTAGAGTCAGGAAAACCTGAATTCCAAGCCAGCCTCAGAAACTTTCTAGCTGTGTGACCCTGAGCAAGTCACTTAACCCTGTTTGCCTCAGTTTCCTCATTTGTAAAATGAGCTGGAGAAGGAATTGGCAAAGCACTCCAGTATCTCTGCTAAGAAAACCCCAATTTGGGTCACGAAGAGTCAGACAGAACTGAACAGCCATAACACAACAAAAATTCTGTGACTCTTAGTCTGCCTCCACGATATGATATTTTGTGCTGATCCTGACTCTTAGGAGACAGTCCCCAACATGTTTTCCCTTCCTCTGTCCTTCAATGAGTCTATCAAGCTTCTATGGGCACAATACTTAAGCTGAAAAAAAAATTAGAAACCAAGTTTAAAAGAAAAAAAAATTGGTCCAAAAGACAAGTTTGCCCATTTACTATAATGAGAAATAGGGTGCCTGAGTTTCTCCCAGTTGCTGCCATGACCCAGCATGATCCATTTAAAAGGAGTAGCTCCTACCTTCTAAGTATTGTCCAACTAGACTGAAGATGGTGGAGAAGCCTTCTTATAAATTGTCCCCCAGAAGTGGACAGGATGATTTTTATAAAATCTTGTTGGAGGCTTGAAGTTTAAAATTATAACCTTGTTAAATATTGACCTGCAGTACCTAAATAAATGATTATTATAGCTTCCCTTGTCCCTGACTTTTCTTTAAGCCAAATGCGTCATTTATTGCTAATAATCAATACTAGCACTTATCTAGTGCTTTAAAGTTTGCAAAAGCTTTTATCTGTTTCCTCATTTGAGTCTCACAGCAACTCTGGAAAGGAGTTGCTAGTATTGTCGCCATTTTACAGAAGAGGAAAATAAGGCAGATGGAAGTTAAATGACTTGCTCAGGGTCATGTAGCTGGTGACCGTCTGAAGCAGAATTGGAATTTAGGTCTTCAGGTCTATCCAGTGTTCTCTCCACTGACACCTAGTGACTGAATCTTCCTCAAAGGGATATTGGCTTAGACTAGACACTCTGGGAGCTCTCCCTCACTAGCCACCAATTGTAACCACAAAAATTTGGATTCCAGTTTTCAAACCTCAATGCCATAAGCTTTTATTAAGCATCTCCTGTATACAGGAGTTGGTTCTTCCATCCATATCTTCTTCTGCTATGTTTGTTACATTAACCATATCTTACATTTTGGGGATTGTGTTTGTCAGTTTTCAAAGAGGAACATGTCATCAAGGAAATGATGACACGACTTACAGTTGACTTAAATTTGAGTGAGGGAGGGATGTGCAAGGTCACCAGCCTCACTTCCTCCTCCAGAGTCATTTGGATCCAGTGACCAGATATTCATCAGGATGACTGGAGTTAACCCAGGATGCAATGGGAGACCCTGACCCTTTCAGGCTAAGGTCTTTTTACATTCTCACTTAGAGGACCTGTGAGAAGACCAGGCTGCCTGAATGGGGACCCAAATGGTTGGGTAACTCAGCTTGTCCTCTCGCTCTTTCTTTCTCTCCTTATCCTCTCCAAAGGAAGGTAAATTTTGATTGCCAGAAGCTGCCCACTTAACTTGGAGTTTACTGGCTAGATTTCTTTCTTTCTCTCTTTCTTCCTTCCTTCTTTCTTCCTTCCTTCCCTCCTTCTTTCCTTCCTTCCTTCCTACCTTCATTCCTTTGTTCCTTTCTTCTTTCCCTCCTTCCTTCCTTCTTCCCTTCCTTCCTTCCTTCCCCTCCTTCCTTCTTTCACAAAAGCTTAAACCCAGTTCACTCTGAAGCTCTTAGATCAGACTATAATAGGTCCCTGCCCAAGCTCCACTTAAAGACTCTATTTTGGGCCCTCTTGGCTTACAGTAAATGTCAATGGTAACTGTTTCCCTTTGAAACATCAACCCTGGGGGTCTTCCCCTCCCAGTTTTGATTTTTTTTTTTTTAATTAAAGAGGCCATCCCTTGACTCACTTCTCAAAGAGGCCTATTCACTGAATGTGCCTTACCTCTCTCTGAGCATGTGAAAGGGCCTTAGACTGAAAGGATCAGGGTTTCTCACTGCATCCTGGGCCATCTCCAGGCACCCTAATGAATATCTGGCCACTGGACCCAGATGGCCCTGGAGGTGAAAGTGAGGTTGGTGACCTCACATAGCCCTCCCCCACTCAAATCCAAGACAACTGCAAGTCATGTCATCATTTCTCTTCAAAAACGAAGGACAAATACAACATTTGGGGGAAAATAATAGTTCTCATGAACAGTTTATTGAGTGCTTTCCTCACACCTTCTCTATAAGGAAAGTAGTACAAATATTATCCCCATTTGATAAATGAGTAATTTGAGGCTTGAGAGGTGAAAGTGACTTATCCAGGGTCAACTGGACCTCAATTTCTGCAGCATCGGGTTACTCTAATGTAGAAATTCAGTCTTTCAAAATGCATCTGAACAGAAAACACAGCAAATGAATCCTTTTAAATTAGTTCAGAACTCACATGTTTTGCTAACAGATGATTTTGTAAACAGTGAGTGTTTTGATGTCATTTTGCAAGTTTCATTTTTAAACTTTTGTTTTTGTTCTTCACTTGTTTCAGTTGTGTCTGACTCCTCTGACGGCATTTGGGGTTTTCTTGGCAGAGATACTGGAGTGGTTTGCCATTTCCTTCTCCAGCTCACTTTACACATGAAGAAACTGACATAAACAGGGTTGAGTGACTTGCCCAGGGTCATGCAGCTAGTGTCTGAGAGCTGGAAGTGAAAAAGGTGAGCAGGGACTCTAGCCCAAGTCTTTTGAGTTCAAGTACCTCAGTCCCATCCTTGACAAGCCATAGTATTACACATCTAGAACCTGTCTTCACAGCACTCCTGTGAAGGAGGTAGATCAGATGTTCTTACTCTTATTTGACAGGTTGAAAGATGATAGATAACATGCCCAAGATCACATAGCTCGTAATTGGCAGATCCAGGTATCACTTCTAACTTTCCTGAGCCCCTGTGCAGGGAGGAGGTGTGTACAGTGGAAAGAGACCTGGGTTTGGAGTCCAAGGACTTGGGTTCTAATCCGCCACTACCGACATTGAACTCCTCTGGACCTCAGTTTTCTAATAAGTGAAGTAAGAAGGTTGGGCTAGGTGGCCCCTGAGGTCCTCTTTCCCACTAACTCTATTATCTGGTTTCCATTATGCCCCCAGGACCTCACAGCTCTCTGGCTCCAGATTTATTTCTCTAAGGAGTTTGGAGATAATGCACCGCAAAGACATTTTAAAGGGGAGAGGATGGGGCTAGAATCTGACTGTCGTAAGGGGACACATGAGCTCGATACAAGGGAGAGAACGTGAACTAGATGCACATTAAATATTTAGCCAGATTTAAGCAGCCGAGTCAGCGTCTGCCTCAGGCTTTACAAAGGTGGCCAATGGTATCCATCAGGTGAACAACTGAGAAGATGTCAATTGGTGAATGGGAAGTGATTCAACTTAGCAAAGCTTTTTGGCTCCTGGACGTTAGCCTAACAATAGGAATAAATAATCACAGATGTCATTTATACAGCAATCTGAGTTTGCAAGATGCTGTGCACGTGTTATATTTTACATCATTTAAGCCTCACAATAACAGCATGACGCAGGTGCTGTTATTATTCCTATTTTATAGATGAGGAAACTGAGACAGAGCAATTAAGTGTCCTGCCCAGAGTTACACAGTTAGTGTCAGAGGCAGGTTTTGAACTCAGGTCTTTTTGACTCCAAGGCCATAGCTCTTAACTGCTATACACCTAGCTACCTAAACATTACAACCTCCTTAAAGGGACCTGGACATATTGATAAGGAAATTGTGTGTGTGTGTGTGTGTGTGTGTGTGTGTGTGTGTGTAATCGTTAAACAAAATCACCAAAGTTTATCCCATTCAAATGAATATCACCTGCTTCAAAGTGTCTGGGACATAGTAAACTCTTACAAATAAATGCTCTATCTAGCTACCTATCTATATATCCATTTAGCTATCAAAGTGGTCATTTTTGGAAGGCCACAATGCTGCCTTGGAGTCCCTCAGAGAAAGAAATTCTCCAGGAATTTCCTTCAGAGTCAAATTAGGAATTAGGAAGAAAAAAACCAGTCTCAGTACTAAAAAGTCTCATCATTTTCCAACAAAAGTCATATTACTCAGTTTGACTTTTGGTTGCCAGACTTGCTTTTGAATGGTTTAGCTTGTTTCCAAAATTCAAGTCTACCCCAAAGGACCAAGACTGACCGCCACTAAGGATATCCAGGGACACTGAAGACATTTTCAGTGAGGAGTCCCATAGATGGCATCAGCAACAATGGCCCCAGAGGCCTTGGAATATGAAAATCAACTTTTGGTTAAATGTTTAGATTATGATATCTTTATTAGAAAATCACCCTTCCTGGGAGGTAACATAATACAAGGAAAAGAGTTTTAAATTTAGACTCAATGGGCCCAGACCTGGGTCTGAATCTCAGCTCTCCCACTTCCCGGCTGTGTGACCTTAGACAAGTTATGAACAAATCTCAGTTCTTTATCTGTCAAATGAGAGGACCAGGCTCAATGGCCTTTGAAGTTGCTTCCAGATCTGGATCTGTGTGTGTGTGTGTGTGTGTGTGTGTGTGTGTGTGTGTATCAGGATGGATAACCCTTGTCTTGTTTTAATGAACATGAAGTATTAGAGCAAGAGAAGAACAATGTGATTACTGTGGCAACACGAAATATTTGCTGTTCTGAAGATCCTCCCTCCCCTTTCAAGGTCACCTCAGCCAGTCAGGGAAAACTATTATTAATTACAAAGGTGGTGCTCTGTTTGGGTAAAGAGGATAAAAATTAGCCTCTAGTCTGGGAGGCCTTAGGAGTTACCTGCAATTAAGAAATCCCTGAAGAAACTGGGGCATTCAGAATAGCTAATGAAAAGTACCTCCTAGGTTGCTGGGCTTTTCACTTCTTACATTCCTCCTACAGTCAGGACCCTGGAGGGTATAGAGCTGTGGATTCCCTGTTGTGATTCAGAGTCAGCAAAAGAGGACTGAGGCCAGAGCTGAAGGGTTGATAAACTGAGGCTGAATGAGAGTATTTCCTTCAAAAGCAGCTCCCCAAACACCCAAATACTTGAGAGTTTTGTGAAGTTGATAGTCTGGGATTCCTTGGTTTTCTCCACTACCTCATGGGAGTGAAGGAGCTGGGGTCATGGTTCCTATGGTTGAGAGGAACCAGAGCGTGTTACTGGGTAAGCTGATGTTTGCGTATCTCCATGACAGTAGGGTCAGTCAGATGGCACGGTAGATAGAGCGCTGGGTCTGGGGTCAGGAAGACCTGAGATCAAATCTGACCTCAAACACTTACTAACTGTCAGTTAAGTCACTTAACCCTGTTTGCCTCAGTTCCTCATCTGTAAAATGAACTGGAGATGGCAAACTACTCCAGTCTCTATGCCAAGAAAACCCCAAATGGGGTCACAAAGAGTTGGACATGACTGAAATGACTGAACAACAACCATGTAGAACTCACTCTGAACATCATGGTATGGGGAAAGAGCACTGGCTCTGGAGTCAGAGGACCTAGGTTCAAATCCTGCCTGTGTAGTCCTAGACAAGTCACTTAACCTCACTGGTTCTCAATTTCCTCAGTAAAACAAGGGAGTTTGACTGGATGGCAACTGAGGCCCCTTCTAATTCTAAATCTATGGTCCCTTAAAAGAAATCTGTCTTCAGATAGCTTACCCTCCACATTTCATCTCGCCTTCCCTCTAACTGTCCCTCTGTCCAATATCCCTCCTTCAATTCAATAAGCATTTATTAAGCGCCTATTGTATTCCAAGTACTGTACTAGGTTCTGGAGGTGCAAAACTATTTTCTGCCCTCAAGAAGCTTACATTCCATTAGAAGGGAAAGCATCATACAGATAATTAAACATAAAATAGATACAAAGTAGATGCAGAGTAATTGTAGGCAAGGATTGCTCACAAACTAGGAGTTTGCCTCAAACAGGGGGTTACTACTTGTGCTGAGCCTTGAATGGGTGTCAAGAGTCCAGATGTGTGAGACAGCCCATGCCGTGGCAAGAAGGCAGGAGATAAAAAGTCATAGGTCACAGAACTGAACCTTAGAGGTCATCTAGTCTAACGCCCTTCATTCTTCATATGAGAAAATAAGGCCGAGAAAGATTAAGTAACAATGTAATGTACAAAGGGGCAGCACAATGGACAGTGTATAGCCCACCCCTGAAGTCAGAAAGACGTGGGTTCAAATTCAACCTCAGAAACTTTCTAGTTGTATGATCCTGGACAAAGTCACTTAATCTCTATCAGCATCACTTTCTTCATCCTTTTAAAAAAAATTGTATTAAATAAATATTTTTTTATTTTATCTTTTGAAGGAAGGCAAGGCAATTGGGTTTAAGTGACTTGCCCAAGGTCACACATCTAGTAAGTGTGTCAAGTGTCTGAGGCCGGATTTGAACTCAGGTCCTCCTGACTCCAGGGTTGGTGCTCTATTCACTGGGCCACCTAGCTACCCTCTTCATCTTTAAAATAAGGATAATATAGCACCTGCCTCACAAGATGATCACTACAATCCAATGAATTAATGTATATAGAGTACTTTACAAACCTTAACATCCTCTATAAATGATAGCTATTATTATTACCATCAGTAAGAAGGGCAGCTCATGTAGCCTTATCATAGAATTATAGACAGGCCTGGAAGGGACTTTAAAGGCCCTCGAGTCCACTCCCCCCTCATTTTACAGATGGAGAAACTGAGACCCAAAGAGGTCAAATATTCTATCTAATGCCTTCGTTCTGCACATTGCATTACCCTACACAGACATACCTTCTCTACACAATGACCCAGGTTCTGAAATTAACATTTATTCTTTCCCCTATCAAAAGTCCCATTTCCTCAGTATTCTGGTCTCAGATACTGAATAAACTAATTCATATTCTAGGAGAGATGACCCCCTAGGTAGGATAGAATATGATGACAGGAATGCTGGCACATTTGACTCACTGTTTATGCACATCTAGGAAGGGTGTGGTTTGAGCCAGGATCCCAGAAGGCAAGCAAAATGCCATATTGGACCACACCTGATGCCCTGGAACTACATAAAAAAGGCAAAGTTGGAGCCCTGAAAAAGGCTGGGCAGCACAGAGTAGGTCAGGAAAATGCCTACAAAGGGAACAAAACTGTGTTTTAACGGAAAATTTGCCTCACACAAGCTCTCCACCAGAGATAGTCTGCAATATTCTTTCACAATCACTGCATACTAACCATACACCCTCCACACTCTACTGGATCAACATTCCTGTAAAGAAAAGATTTTTGCAGCAGCATTGCACGAGAGGGCAGACCCAGTTGAGCTCTTGAGGTGGGGGCTCTGGATAGACAGGGAATAACACTTTCTGACCATTTCTAAACCAAGCTTCCTATGCCACCCTCCTCATCCACCCTCCTCCCCACCACTGGAACTTTGTTCTTGGCCCCTGGCACCCTGGGCTCTGATAAGTAAGTTTTCACTTTACATACCTGGAACCAGGCCTTCTCATAATTCCCCTGACATTTCTAAATCATGCCACCTAATGTGTATTACTCCCTTTCCAGCTCCCCCTTTATATGTTGCTACCCCCACACATACAAGACCATAACATGAAAGGTGTCTTAGTACATACTTAGTACAGTATTAATTCATAGAATGTGTTTAATCTATGTTTTATCATTCATTCATAAACTAAGGTAGATGTAAGTTGGGAGCAAACTCAGGAAGGGAATGGGGGTGATCAGAAACCACTCACTCAGTTGGATTGAGGTCTAGCCCTCTTTCCCTTTGGTAAAGGTCCCCAACCTTTTAGTCCTTCCTTTGTGAACTTTGGCAGAGTTGGGTAAAATTCAGAATGGAGGAGGGAAGACCAGACAGGGAAGTCTCTACCAATCCCTGCTTCTCCATAAATAGCTAAAGGCATCCTCAGGAAGAAGAGTTCACTGGCCCCTTTAACATCCATCCATGCAATTTCTCGAGTCTTTATAAAGCTTTATTGTGGACCTCAGAAGCTGTGGTAAGGAAGGGGAACTGAGTTTTGAACTTGCATAGGAAGATTTTCAGTTCAGATCCCACTCTGGCACTGGCTGTGTTACCTAGTGAGTTACCTAACTTCTGTGTGTTTCAGGAAACTCCTTAGGACATTTCTACTACAAACCTCATTGAGTTCCCATGTGTAAATCACAAATCCTTTAGTATTTGCATACTACTGTGCTCAGTGTTTTGGTAGATACAAAGAAGACACAACCTTCCTGGTTATAGAATGGCTTTCTGGAGGTTATATAATGCTGTTAAAAAGGAGAATTTAAAAAAATCCATAGTGATAACCTACCTGGATATATTTTCTATAATCCTGAATACTATGTGTGGCCTGGGTAGGGGTGTGCTAACAAATGTTTAACTGACTGTCTAAAACCAGGAAATTTATGTAAGACACATGGTTAAGCTTAATCCTCATTATGAATACTTTCTTCCTTACTTTCTTAAGTCTAGAGAATCAACAAAACAGTAAATCAGGACCTGATTTGTAGCATTTTCTGAGATGTGATTGCTCACTGAAAAATTTAACAATTGGTTCTTGAGACCAGGGTAGAGAGGGCTGGCCCCAGCACACCCCTGAGCCTGGCGCTTCCTTGGTGTGTACACCAGAGTCAGCTTCACTTCCACCTTCATGGGACTGTTTGGATTTTCATCTATTCAAATTCATAGCTCCAAGCCCCAATCAATATGGTTCTATGCAAGACCAAACCAGATGCCACACGATGCCAAAACAAAGCTATTTAATTAAAACTGAATGGCAAAGTAATAAGAAAGAATTGGATCAAGAACTAAATGCTCTTGGCCCCCATCACCAAATGGCTGCCATCTCTGGCTTCTGGGAAGTCTAGTCTACTCCCAATTAACGCCTCTGTAGCCTCAGCACAGCAGGAGACACAACAGTTAACTTGTGGAAAAATGTTAGATTATGGAGCACGGCAGACTGTGCTCAGCCTCCTCTCTTTCCATGTTGCCACAGCAGCAGCCTGAGAAATGCTAGTTTGTCAGGACAGCAACTAGAGAATGTTTTTTTCTCTTGAAAGGGCAACAGTTTCCAAAAGTCTGTTGGCTCCTCTCAGGAACCAGAGGGGAAACCTCTGGCAGCAAACCTCTTGCCCCATATGTCCCTGTCTCCATCATCATCTAGGTCATTGCCTTTGAAGGCTTTTGCTGCCTTTGTGCATATTCTCAGCATCGTCTGAACTCATTATTTCTTCTAGCCTCTCTGATCTCCATTCCTCAGCTATAGCAATCCTTAACTCTCACCAACCCCACATGATGTCTTCTCTCTTTCTCTTTTTTTAAAATACCAAGAGCTAGCATTTATATAGAACTTTAAGGATTGCAAAGCACTTTACAAATATTACCTCATTTTATCCTTTTAGTAACTCTGAGAAGAAGGTGTAATTTTCCCATTTTACAGATGAGGATACTGAGGCAGACAGCAGTTAAGTGACTTTATCATAGTCACTTAATTACTAAGAGTCTGACGTTGCATTTGAACTCAGATCTTCCTGACTTCAGGTTTAATGTTCTATCCACTGAACCACTTACCTGCCTCTTTTTATCTTGAGAACAAACAGTATGCCTAACTAGTAGGAGTCTATTACTAGGTGACCTTACCACACTGTGAAGTTCATGCAAAGTCTTCTGGGAGGTATTGTCCAAAGAGAATGTATTCTAATGAACAAGGCTATTTTAGGCCCCAAGAATCATAGGAACACATTGTATAGAGAAAATAAAGGCCATTTGCACTGAGAAGCTTCCACTTCTCTCCTCCTCATTTCACAACCCCATTGATTTCATCTTTCCATTCCCTCCTTCACTCCAATCTCTGATAAAATGACCCTTTTCCTTGTCCATTCAACTTCTCTCTACAAGTTTACTTGATCCAATCTCCTCCCATCCAGAGCCAGGACCCTAAACCAGTTCCTTGGATTCCAAATCCAGCATTCTTTTCTTACTTAGTTGTTCAGTCTTTTTAGATGTGTCTGACTCTTCATGACCCTTTTAGAGTTTTCTTGGCAAGGATACTTGGAATTGTTTTATCATTTCCTTCTCCAGCTGATTTTACAGATGAGGAAACTGAGGCAAAGAGGGTTAGGGGACTTACCCAGGATAACACAGCTAGTAAGTGTCTGAGGTTAGATTTGAACTCAGGTTTCCTGACTCCAGGCTTGGCTCTCTATCTACTTTGCCACCTAGCTGTCCCCTTTCCCTATACCAAGAAGTAATATCTTGTCCTTCCAAGGTTTTTGTGAAAGTTAAATGAATTAATGTATGCCTTAAGCATTATAAAGCCATTCATATGTATTGTTATCTCATTAATTCATTATTACCCATTGTCATAGATCAGGGAGCATGGCCCTGATTGGATGGGACATAACCAACACCTAACATGGTATCTGGCACATAGAAGGCAATTTGTAAATGCTCACTGACTGATTGATTGAACCTTTAAGTTTTAATGGTAAAAAGAGGGTTTAGGATTTGGGATCAAAATTGTGTTTTCATTGGAAGAGAGAATTTCCAATGAGGGAACTCCCTCTAGGAACTTCTCTGCAATGTACGGGCTGGGGCACCGAGACTTGCCCATAATCACCCAGTCAATAGAGGCAGGGTCTTCCAGACTGTAAATCTACTAAGTCAGTCTGGATAGGGGAGAAGAAAATTATAGAGCATGGGAAGGTAAATTCAGTGGGTTCTGGGTCCCAGGCAGTCCCAGGAAGAATGAGGGATGGAATGAAGTTCTCAGAACACAAGTTCTGCCTGCCACACAATTTTGTCTGGAGAGCAGCTCCCAAGCCCCCATTCTCACTGGCCACAAATCTGCTGCAGACTAAACAACTCTTCCAGAGCCAGCCAGGGCACCTATTTGAAAAGAAATGTATGTAAGCACCACCTCCCACTCCCTTGAAGCTCCAGGGTTCCTTTCACTGTTTTGCAGAGCCTTCAAATGTCAATCAAGCCATTTGGGTATTTGGAATGGAGTCAGTATTGTTCGATGCTTTCTACTGTACAGGATGTTTGGGGGTAGCATTAAGCTCAGCTTAAGCTGTTTGCATCCTGGATTCAGAACAAAAAATAGAATTCCTGAGTGCTCAGTTCTTTGGTTGAGTAAACAAAATAGAAGAGTCCCCCCTCTTTCTCTCCCCCCCACCACCTCCTACCTCCAACCAAGCCCTTCTGGCTAAAAGTGCCAACAGTGAAGAATGCCCAATAGACCTTAAGTTAGGAGAAGCTGGAAGGAGCTGATTAGGAGTATTTGAAGGAAAATGCAAGCTGCTGGCAACAGCTGAAATGGCCCAGGTTATCTAAGGCACCAACTGGACCCCTTCCAGGTGTATGACTCCCTGCATCAGCCACAATCAAAAGGGAAAATTACTCCCACAGCAAGCAAATTGAACAAATGATAAGTTCCTGACAAGGTCAGAAAACATTTTTCTGGCCTCCTGTTGTGTTTAACACTGAAGTCCTCAGAGTAGCAGCTCACTCACTTGCTTGCTGTGTGATCTTAATCTGTTGGTTCAACCTTTCTGGGGTCTTTCATCTTCAGAAGGGAAATAAAAACAGGTATCTTCCATCCCCCCCACACACCTCATAAACTTCAAGTCTCCAGAACTTAAGACCAAAGATATAAAATCCATCTTGAGTCAGGAAGGTGTGATCAAGGAAGATCAAACTGATTGTGTGCCCCTGGGCAACTCACTTAACTTCTCAGGCCTTCAGGCAATTCTATAAAACAATAAATTAACCTGGTATCTATCTGTTTTGGTACAGGAAGTATCCTTCCAGGAAATCTTTTTTTTTTTTTGCTTTTTTTTGGGGGGGGGGAAGGACAGGGCAATTGGAGTTAAGTGACTTGCCCAAGGTCATATGGCTAGTATGTGTTAAGTGTTTGAGGTCGGATTTGAACTCAGGTCTTCCTGACTCCAGGGTCAGTGCTCTATTCACTGCTCTACCTAGCCTCCCCTGGAAATCTTTTTAGACCAATAAAGTCACAGTTTCAAACAACAACCACAATAAATTGCCTTACCCTGGTTTATCAATTACAAATTTCCATATTCTCTACCTCCTTGTAAAGAAACTTAAGAGAATAAAATGTAAAGATTATCTAGTCCAAACTCCTCATTTTATCGAAGAGGAAACCAGGATCCAGAGAGGTTAAATTCCATGTTCAACATCACACAGATAATCAGTGACATTGACCTGAGATTCAGACTCTAGGTTCCTGCCTCCAAGGTGAGCTTCTTTTCCACTGCACTGTGGTTGACAGTAAAAGAATCAGCCTTGGGCTTTGGGCCTAATTGACCATATATTTTCTGGGGACCATGACTCTTTCTTAGAGTTGACGGAGAAGACAGTTTGTCCTTGGCTTCCACCTTCCGCTATTTTCTATACCTTCCTGATCACTGACTTCCAACTCAGAGGAGTCTTCTAAGCCTGCTGGGCTCCCTGGGTCCTTGCCAACAATTTCTAACTAGTTTTCCCTGTCTTCAGGGAAGCCCAATTCTGTCATCCACTCTTTATTTTTCTAATACCCTCTATCTCTACAGAGTCTCCACCACAAGAGTTTATTTTCTAAGGTTACAAGGAGGTAGAGAATATGAAAATTCATCAATGCTAGGTCAGGGTAAGACATTTTTGTTGTTGTTTGAACCTCTGATTTCATTTGTCTAGAAAATTCCTGAGAAGGATATTCCCTTTATCAAAACAGAAGGTAAAAACTTATAGAATTACAGAGTTGCCTTAAGCCCTAAAAGGTAAAGTGATTTTTCCCAGGGGCACAGAGTCAGTCTGAGTCAGGGGCAAGATTGGAACCCATATCTTCCTGACTCAAGACTCTCTCCTTTTAAAAGAAGTCTGCCTAGTCCCAGCCTATGTGGCTTTTAAACCCCCAAAGCTATTATTTCTAGTTGCATTTTCCTAAACTAACTTGGCCCATCATGACACTCTAGAGAGTGCCCATAAGGTAGGTGATATTGCCACTATATGCTGCCCTGCTTTTATCATATCATTCCTCACCTGTTTTGGGGACTTTTTTTTTTTACTCTTCCATCATGCCCCAGAAAGCTCATTATTGGAAAACTACATCACTGAGCAAGATACCATCAGTCTCAGTTCTTTGCCTCATCACCGCCATCTGTCCTGTCCTGTTGAAGAGTAGGGCCATGAACTCTAGAACCTCCATTTAATGAGGGAACTCAGCTCAAACAGCAACTTGTTACTCACCTGGATACACTATTCTGGGACTTTCTGACTTTTCCACCATGCCCCCAAATCAGGTACCAAGGCTATAGCTTTGAACCTGGATAGGACTATTAGCTTCCCTTGCCATGGAATGACTAAGCCCTAACTCTGACCACATACAAACACCTAACCTATCCAGACATAGGTTCTCAAATTAAGTGTATGGGATATTTGTTAGGGATGTCACAAAGAAAAATCATGTTTGGGTCTGACTTGAACTGGACAACTTCCTGAGAGCCACCTTGGAAGGATCCTGTTAAAATGTTCCTCTAACCTGGGATGAGTCTCATTTTATACCCATAAACAGCTTGCAGAGTTTATCAGATATGTGCCAAAGAAGGAAGAAGAGAGACAGAGAGAGAGAGAGTGTGTGTTAGTCCCAGAAATACACTTCACTCAACTCAACAAGGAAGTAGGAAGGAAAGAGAAAGGGGAAAAGGGAGAAAGAAGAATTAGAGGGAGGGAAGACTAAGGAAAGGAATTAGTTCTAAGCAAAACAGATGCTAATTAAGGACATGTGAAAATATTCCTAGTTCTTTTTGAGATGGCAAAGAATGGGAATCTAAGGGTGAATGGCTGAACAAGTTGTGGTATATAAATGTGATTGAATACTCTTATGCTCAAGGAAATGATGAAGTTGGTTTCTGAGAAACATGGGAAAGACTTACGTGAACTAAGTTGGAGTGAAGTAAATAAAACCAAAAGAACAATTGTACAATGACAACAAAGTGTCAACCAGACCAAACTGGCCTCTAACCTCTGGATGGCCAGAACCAGACAGAGTCAGGAGAGTCAGGAATCAAATGGAAGTTTAATTTCAAAGTGAGGAAAACAACTTGCAAGCAAGGAGGGAACAAGACGTGAGTGTCAGAGTCTCATCCCTAGTAGGGGGACAGGAGGCCGTGTGGGGAGATCTCAATACTTGTAGGTATGGCTACGCAGTGAGCTGTAGCCATGACAATGAGGGGTAACAGCTACAGTGAGACAAGTTTGATTCATAGTAGGCCTTCATGACCAGAATGTGGGTACTTGTCCAGGCTTGTCCAGTGCTTGTCTGAGCTCAGAGAATACCTGGTGCTGGTCAAAGCAATATAATAATTATTTGATTTTGCCAGAGGGTGAGTGCAAAGGATTGTTGTTATGCCAAGGAGGCACAGTCTGCTTACTGAGCCTTAGTTCTGGAAAACAGGATGTCTCCTAATATCTTGACAGAAGGCAAGCAACCTTAAAAGAAGGAGCAACTTTGATCCACATAATGACCAGCTAGGATTCCAGAGGGCTAATAATGAAACATGAAAACAATCCTCCTCCTGATAGAGAGGTGAAGGACACAGAGTGCAGAAGAAGACTCATGTATGTATGCATGTATGCACGTGTGCATGCATGTATGTGTGGTCGCACCTGCATGTATGTGTGCGTTTGTGTATGTATACATGTATCCATATATGCACATGTGTGTATGTATATAGTAGCTAGCTAGGACATGGCCATTGTAGGATTTGCTTTGCTTGACTATATATGTATAACGGGGGTTTTGTTTTTCTTTCATTCTCAATTGGGGGAGGGGTTTGGGTCGAAAGAGAGAAAAGGCAGATTTTTGCTGATTAAAAAAAATTTTATTTTTAGAATTTATTATACTGTCACCCAACAGAGAGTTAAATCTCCAATAGATAAGACACAGGACCATAGACTTAGTTCTAGAAGAAACCTTATAGAACATCTACGCCAGCAATTCTATTACAGATGGAGGAAACAGGTTTAGAGAAATGAAGTGATTTTTCTCATGGACCTAAGTAGTAAGTGTCAAAGGCAGGATTTGAACTCAGAAATCTTCCTGACTCAAAGTCTTAGCTCTCTGTCTTCTATACTACACTGGAAAGGTCAGTTTAGAAGGGCAGAGTGACCAACTTGCAAAGGGACAGAGTTCAAAGCACTGTTCTATAGGCCAAGGGCACACCTGGTTGGGAGCACAGGAGAAGGATTACAGGGAAAGGGTGAAGACAGCATAAGCGTGCCAAGTTCTTTAAGGAGAAGACAAGGACAGAGAGAAAGAATTGGGGGCCATGCACTAAAGACAAATTTTGCTACTTTTCTGCCTTCCTCTAGACGCATCAGAAGTTCATGCCCATTTTATCATCCAAGATTCTTTTTGGGAAACAAGTTCCCAAAATTCACTGGGATCTACAGCAAACAAAGGGCAATCCTATCCTAATATATGATTAAGGGATGCTTCTTTTCAACACAGGGCAGCATGGATAGAGTGCTTGGCCTGGAGTCAGGAAGACTTATCTTCCTGAGTTCAAATCTGGTCTCAGACACTTGCTAGCTGTGTGACTTTGGGCAAGTCACTTAGCCCTGTTTGCCTCAGTGTAAAATGAGCTGGAGAAGGAAATGGCAAACCATTCCAGTATCTTTGCCAAGAAAACCCAAGCAGGGTCACAAAGAATTGGACATGACTGAAAAAAAAATGACTGGACTTTTCAACACAATAATTTGTACATTTAGATCATTCTGAGGCAGTGTGGGATAATGAATGGAGAGTCAGGTTTAGCAAGACCCGACTTCAAGTTCTGACTCTGATATGTACTAGGTTTGAGGCCCTTGGCAAATTAATTAATCTCTCATTGGTCTCTAGTCAGTTCTCTAAGATTATAAATTGCAAAGGAGGCACCAACCTACATTGGTAGAGACATCCCCATCTGGACATTCTCGGTAACAGTAAAATCACAGATCTGGTCCTCATACTATTTAGCTTGAGTGTATTAGCCAATGTTAGGATATCAATGTCCTAGGACCCTAATAGAGTGAAAAATTGTAATTGAATCTACATTTTCTGGTTCTTGGCCTAATTGTTAAATGCTTTCAAAGCCTAATTTTGCTATACTGAGAGCAGATAAACACACAGAAAATCCAAATAGGAATAATCCACTGATTTGCCATTGTTCTGGGCTATTAACTAGCTGATAGACATCTGCATTTTAAATGTTAGAGTTTCTGCTCTCAAGTTAACTCCACCGAGTAGAAGTTTGCATCTTCCACATTCAGGTCCATGAGCTATGGGGGTACATGAACATTTCTACCTTCCTGTTTACTTACATCGTCATGTTCAATAATTCACTGCCTGCCATAGGAAGTCCTATGGGAGGTTTCGAGGGAGTGAGTGCTGAGCAGGTCTGTGAATTCAGATAAGTCTGAAACCCCCACAGTTTGAACTTTTTGCTTTTAATTAAAATCCTAGTCCAGTTCGAAATCGTTCTCCCCAACTGGAGGAAGCCTATTTCTCAAGCTGTCCCTCATGGAAACAAACAGCATTGCAAATCACAGGGCTTCTCCAGCCCCAGGCTGTGCAAATTACTCAGTCATATATGGCCCTGTGTTCTTATAAGGTAGAACTACTTCTTGGAAAGCAATGCTGAAAAATGCTGAAGGCCTTTAAAAAGAAAACAACAATTCTACAGTGGATGAGGAATTTTGCTGTCCATTTACCAGATACAGCGAGTAGCGAATTTGATTTCTGAAATTGCCCTGTCAAAGTCTTCACTTGATAATTTAGGCAGCCTGAAGGCCAGAGTTTGGGTTCAATAATAACTCATATTTTTATAGGATATATATAATATGTATTTCTATATCACTCATATACTTAACTCAAATTCTGTAAGTAGCAAGTTACTTTCTTTACTATCACTCTGGGAGGCCAATAATGGAAAAATGACCATGTCCATATTGCCAAATGGAAAGAGTCCCAGAGAGGATAAAACAACGCTCCCAGTCACACTTAAGTAGGTATTCAAACAAAGATTCAAATCCAAGTCTTCTTATTCCAAAACTAAGCTTTTTCTACCTGACTACCCTCTCTTGAGGGTAAACCCAGCTTTGGTTTGAAAATGTGGGACCACGACCATGGAATTCCATGTGGGTTTCTGTTTAGGCTTTTCCTCCAGAATTTCTGTCCTTTTCCTTTTCCGTATGGACAACAAACTCCAACAGGGGTAGTCTAATTCAATGAGAGTGCGTACATCTTACATTGCATCTGGAATTAGGTGACAACATGGCTGATGGATTGGCTCCTCAAAACAAATGAATGGAGAAATTGGAACTTAAAGGTGATATGGTTGGTTATATTAACAATTAAAGAATGAAGTTAATGAGTCCAAGGTTCTGAATCTACAGTCAATGCACAGTCCTTGACTTCATTGTATTCCCCACTCATAGAGTGGGGACTCACCCCTAACACTGACCACAGAATGTTCCTTAATGTCATATATTTCACAAATATAGGTCATCAGTAACAGAGAGCCTGATACGAATTTATCCTTACTGTGGGCAGTCAAACCCAATGACCCATTTCTTGGGTCAGTACTCCCCTCATTATCAAGATCACTTCCAACTCTAAATCTATGATCCTAAGATTTTATGCATTACTGTGTATTACAGTTAAGAACCGGCATCTTAATCCCCTGCTAGACTATAAACTCCAGGGGAGCTTAGATTATTTATTTTTCTCCTCTTTGTCTCTTCCCTACCACCTAGTACAATACTCTAAACACAAAAGTCACTTAATAAGTACTTATTGGGATATCTAATTCACGTATAAAATATAATTTTATACATTAAAATAAACACTGTAGCTAATGGAAAACACCAGGAAGTATTCCTCCTACTCATTGCCCCAAAGATAAGATTAATTGCCATCATGCATTCCTGAATTTTGGAGCTTCTGGCATGCCATATAGTCTCAGTATCTCAGTCTACCTTTCTGCCTATTGGTGATGAGAACAGTATCATAACTATAATAGAAATTTATATGGCACTTTAAAGTCTTCAAAGATCTTTAACATATTATCTCATTTTCAAGTCTCATGAGGAACAAACCACAAGTATTATCCCTGTTTTCTAGAAGAGGAAATTGAGGCTTAGGGATGGTCAGTGACTTAGCCTTGATCTCACACTTTAAAAGTAACAGAAGCAGAATGTGAAGACCAGGTTTCCTGACTGAGTCTAAAATTCACTCCACCACACAACGGGCTCTTGAAGCATGGTGTATGGACTTCTACTCACAATGGTAATTTGAGTGATTGAAGAAAAAGGTTCGAGGTAAAAGCCTGCCAACATCATAGGATTTCAAGGTCAATGGACTCGGATTCCTTTTACTCCCACATAGTGTGTGTATACATATACAAATATATATATATATATATATATATATATATATGTATACACACATATACATGTGTGTACATATACACATATATTTTTATATAGAGACACATATATATTTCCTATATGATTATCACAGTCAGAAAGGTAATGAGGTGGGTAGATTGATAGATGTGAAGTTAGGAAAACCTGAGTTTAAATCCAGCTTTAGGCACTTACTAGATATATAATCTTATACAAATCACTTAGCCAAATTTGACTCAGTTTACTCAACTGTAAAATGAGGATAATAATGCTCCTATCTCCCAGGGTTATTATGAGGATAAAATGGTGTAATAATTGTAAAGTGCTTAGCACAATAGCAGTGCTATATAAATGCTATCTATTATTATTATAGCATCTCAAATTATGTCATTAATGTTCTATTCTTTTCCATTTAGTATTCACCTTCCTTCCTAAGCCCTTGCATGGGAAGAACTCTTTAAGCTATCAGTCATCCATACCTGAATATGAGATTTTCTGATACCTTCCTTCATGACAACTTATAGAAAACAAAACACTGAAGAAAGAATTTTGGGGGGGAAGGTTTGTTTAGAAGAAAGAAGGACTTTCCTCCTCAGGCAGGATAGGGTAGGCTGATCCAGAATTTAGAGTGAAGTCACTAAGAACTTTGTTAGGTACTTGGAAGGAAGATTATGGAAAAGAGACCCTAACCATGTAAGCAAATGCTGCTCCTTTTAAATTTTTGTTGTGCAGATGTTGTTAAGGGTTTCTCTTCTCCTAGGAAGAAGGACCTGAATTTACTCTCTCCCACAAATGACAGAACACTTAGAATACTTCCTCAAAATATTCTATAGCCCTCTTAAAAGCTGATCTGAGAATAATAATTATAAAAAAAAAGGTCTAGGTAGAAAGGAGATTAGAGATCATGTTATGTGAGAATTAGTTCAAGAAAACAGGGTTATTTTATGTGGATAAGTCAAGATGTAAGGAATACATCACAATTATTTGAAATGTTTGAAGTCTATGATTTAGGCCTATTAGACCAGCCCTTTCACTCAGAGAGGGAGAGAAAATAGCAGAAACTGGCAGTCAAGTGGGCTCAGTGCATTCATTGAGCACTTACTACATTCCAGGCAACTGAGTAAGTACTGAGGATATGAATACAAGCAAAAAGAGAATCTCTGTCCTCAAGGAGCTTATGCTCTAATGGGAGAAGACAAAACAGAAAAAGAAGCTGAAAGGCAAGAGAAAGATGGGGAAGGTATCTGCACATGAACAGAATGGAGAAGTCCAATGGGAAGTCAAAAGTCCATCTGGGAGGGGAATGAAGCATGGCTAGCTTGGAGCTATCATAAAAATGGAAAACTCACCAATGGGGGGAGAGGGGGGGCTCCTATAATGGCAATGGGAATTTAAAGATCTTCCCTGCCCCTTAATAGACCTAGGGGGGAGTTTGAAGACCTCCCCTGATTTGAAAGTAAACTCTGCCCCCTAATAGGCTGAATGAAATCACATGGAGCCTGTGATGAAGGGAATTTTATGAAGGGTACTGCAGAGCCCACAGGAAGCTGATGGTCAGAGCTAGCCAGACGGTGGGGGAGAGAGGACACTCATTAAGGAGATAGAGAGGTTTGTGAGTAAATATTGGTCTTGTATTCGTTTGTGGGAAGGCTGAAGGATGGCATGGCTCTCAGCGTTATTATGGCTTCTGAATATCTTTGGTACTACGATGGAATCAGCTTACTGGTTTTAGGATTCGGTTTTCTGGTGTCTAAATAAATGTTTCAGTTCTATCCTCTACCTGGAGAGTTTGGCATATTTTGCTATCTAATGTCACATGATACTTATAGTCACAGTCTTTATCATGATCATGGGCGCTGTAAATATTGCATTGGAAATACACCTTGATGGCAGACGTATATTCCAGAGTGAAAATGCCTCAGGTGCTGAAGGAAGTTCCAAGGAAATTTGAGTCATAGCGGTGACGTTCATAGAGTCAGAAACAAAGGCTGGAGTGGGAAAACAGACAAAGAAACCAAGTGTTGCTGATGACTGTCCTTGATTTCAGCCCCTGACTCCATTCTGTGTTCAGCCTTCTATGACTTAGCCTAGACTGCTGTACGTGAAAGAGACTCCACTTCCCTTTGTCTAATTCAGTATAAAACCACACCACCCTGAGGAACTGTGGGCCAGCTGGCGGTCAGGCTGCTATCAGCCAGAAAGAACCAACCCACCATCCTGGGAGAGTTACAAGTATGCTTCATTTCCGGGAGCCAGACAAAGATGAGGGACTCAGTATTTGGCGGTGAAGTAGATGTATGTCAATTCAATTCAACATGAACTTACTGAGGACTTCAGATGTTACTATCACTCAGCAATAAAAAGACAAAAATGAAATCAATCTTATCCTCAGTGAACGGACACTTCCATCTCTCCATTTTCCATCAGCAGCTCTACTTGACTTTGACTTCACAGAACAACATTATTCCCCTTCCCACCCCCAAGATTAACTGATCCTCTGAAATCTCATCACCATGAAAGTTGACTCTGGCCTTAATAATCAACACCTTCTCAACTCACCTCTCCCTGAGTGGAGGGCTGGAAGGCAGAGCCCTAAACTCTCTCCAAAGCTTCCCTTTAAAGAGGGCTCCCAAGATGACACAGTGGATAGAATAACAAGCCTAGAGTCAGGAAGACTGCTCCTCCTGAGTTCAAATCTAGCTTCAGAAACTGACTAGCCATGTGACCCCAGGCAAGCCACTTCACCCTGTTTGCCTCAGTTTCCTCACCTGTAAAATGAGCTGGAGAGGGAAATGGCAAACCACTCCAGTATCTTTGCCAAGAAAACTCCAAATGGAGTCATGAAGACATGACTGAACAAAAACACAACCTTCCTGGTAACTCCTTTTTCTATCAGAAGCTTTCCTTGGCTTGCATTCTACAGAACAACATGCCCATTCCACCCCCCACACACACACACAAACAGGGTATTCCCAGGTATCTTCCCCACCCCTCCTTTTTGGCTTATTTTTGTGTGCTGTCTTCTCCTGTTAGATTGCTCCTTCAAGGCATGAGGGCAAATCTCTCTCTTTTTCTTATTATATCCTCAGCACTGAGCAAATGTGTGTCACATAGTAGGTACTTATTAAATGTTCACTGAATTGAATTGACTATGGGAAGGTGGGAGGGAGGGATTAGCACATGTTCATGACTAACATATACACAGATAAGCATATATAAAATATAGAGAATAATACAAAGTCATTTCAGAGAAGGGGGAATGTACTGGTAGGGGACCAGAAAATGAGGAGAGTCCAGTCCATAAGCTGTGCTTTGAAGTGAGCTAAGGATTCTACAAGTTGGAGGTGAAAAGGGCAAGTATTCCAGGCATGGGGGAAAGTCCAAACAAAGGCATGGAGACAGGAGATAGAATGTCATGTATGGGGAACAGCAAATTGGCCTAGTTTGTCTGGAATGTAGCACGTGTGAGGAGAAGTGATATACTGTCAGTCCATCGCAAAAGCAAGTCAGATGCCAACTGTGAAGGAGCTTGAATACAGGAGACAGAAGGTTCTATTTTATCTTAGAAAAATAGGAAGCTCTTTAAGGTTTTTGTGCAGAGGAGTGATAGGGTCAGATCTGTACCTTAGAAATATCCATTTGACAGATTATGGAAAATGGATTGGAGAGGCAAGAGGCCAGTCAGAGAGACCAATTAAAAGGTTATTATCATAGTCCAGATGAGAGATAATGACTGTCTGAAGAAGCATGTCAGCTGTATAACTAGAGAGAAAGGAGTGAATATTAATATTGCCTCTTGTATCCTTCTTATGTTGGTATGATCATGTGGATTTCATACCTTTCCATAAGCCCTATTTATTCAATAAACCTTCTGTCTATGTTCCTTGAAATCCCAAACCTGACTAACACAGGTAGTCAGTTTTGAGGGCAAGACTTATCCTGTTTGGCTCCCAAAAGCAGAACTAAAAAGCAAAGACAATCAGCAGAAGTTGTTTTTTTTTGAGATTAATTTGGGCCCCTGGAAGGAAAAGCTTTCTAACAACTAGAGTTATCCAAAAGAGGCATGGGCTTCCTCTGAAACCAGGGGATCGCTCCTTACTGAAGATCGTCCACCCAAAGTTATCTAGCCACTAGCTGGGGATTTTTTTGTAATCCTGTTCAAATATTTGTTAAACTAGATGCAGTCCAAGATCCCTCCAAATTTGAGCCTTTAAAAAAAATGAACACATGACTTCCATCAGGGTTGTGAAATAATAAACTGAAAGTAATACTGGCTCTTTATGTTTGTAGAGCATTTCATATTATTTCATTTGATCTGCACAACACTGTGAAGTAGGTCCTCAGGAAGGGAATAAGCATTAAAATAGTAGCTATTCTATGAAATCCATGGTGCTAAGCACTTTACAAATATTATCAAATTTTCTCTTTGCAACTCTGTGAAGTAGGTGATGTTATTATCCCCATTTTACAGTTAAAGAAACTGAGGTTAAGTGAACTCCCCAGGTTCTGAGGAAGTGTCTGAGTCCAGATCTGAACTCACAAAGATGAGTCTTCCTGACTTCGGGCCAGGCACTTTATCCACTGACCCTCCTAGCTGGTATGGTTATTTTATGGATAAAGAAGCTAGAGCTCTCAGAAGACCAGGGACTTGCCTGTGGTCACATGACTGGGAACTGTTGGAGAAGGGATTCCAACCCACCTGGGCCTGATTCTGAGTCTGGGGCTCCACTCTTTCCACAATACTATGTTAATTTTCCCACACTCATAATAATCCTTTTCTCCCCCATGCCCATCCTTCCACATGCACCTCATAACTCTATTACCTTATGTTGGAAGAGTTCACAACACGATTTCACATCTATTAGCCAGTTTGGTTTTGGTAGCAAGATCATGAGTTGTTCCCATTTTACAGATAAAGAAACCAAGGTTCAAGGAAATTAAACAATTTAGCCAGGGTCATACAGCTAGTAGCTGATGGAATTAAGGATTCAAACTATGGTCTCCATGTCCCAAATCTATTAGAAGAATAATAGCACACATTTGTACAACATTTTCAAGTTTACAGCACACTTTTCTCACAATCTATCCATGGACTAATGGAACATATTACTACTCTCCAGGTTTCCAGGAGGAATGGATTTGAAGGAATAGAAAGGGGAAAAACAATTCTTAAAGGAAGATTAATGAAGGAAAAAATGTAAAGAGGCAGAGGCTGCTTACTCATATAAGGAGAATGGGGGGAAGGAGGATGGGATACAGAAAAGGAAAAAATGACAAATGACAACTGAGCATTTGGAGCCATATAGTAGGTATGAGACACTTCCTGTAGAAAGGAGAGCTAGATTGTATTTTTTAAAGGCTGTTTTTTTGTGCTCCAAGGACTGATGACGTGAATCCACAGGTGTTATCAGGGAAAAGGTTATTCAGTAATGGTCACAGGAAAAAGAGATGACTCTTTGAGTTGGTGACTCCCTGCTGAGGCAGCTATTTGTTGACCTGAAATAAACAGAAATGTCTGTTGTCTTCACAGGACATTTCTACAGCATATGACAATGTCCAGAAGCTTCACAGACCTGGGAAGCATTACCTACTTCTGATGATTCATCAGATAACTGGGGAAAAAAAAACACTAGGAAACATTGCC
Source organism: Petaurus breviceps papuanus (assembly GCF_028583685.1). Taxonomy (NCBI): domain Eukaryota; kingdom Metazoa; phylum Chordata; class Mammalia; order Diprotodontia; family Petauridae; genus Petaurus; species Petaurus breviceps. The sequence continues at coordinate 1,311,523 of NW_027187325.1, read as the reverse complement.
AACATTTTGTAGTTCTGGGCAAAGACCTAAAGAGCTTAGGGGCACAGGTGGTGTTTTCATTACTAAGGACAGGAGGTGGCAGATTCAAAATGGGGTTTAAGACATAAGCACTAGACTAAAAAAGATGGTGCCTGCAGCTAGGACGTGGATTTCTGGATTATGACTTAAAATACAGGAACGATAATCCAAGGATGGAAGACACTTAAAGAATGTTAAAGACCCATTTGGTTGGGCATTATCTGATGCATCTAATCACAAAGGCTTTAAACTAAATAGGAAAGGGGAGAGAGATAACTGCTCAGCACCACAAAGGGTAGTAGATACAAGTAGAAGACAGACAGAAAAATAGAAAACCAGTGATTCACAAAAAACAATACCCAAGAAGACAGTCAGAAATAAGATCTATGCCCTGAGATACTTGGATACAAAGTATGGGCAGTACGTGGAGAGAACTGGCAATCCTAATTCAGAGGCAAATTTGACCTGATAGTTCTCACTTAATCAGATGGGACAAATGAATGCAATCTGGCTCTGAAAGGGTCTTTCATTCTAGTCTAAGATTTTTAAGGAATTTAACTCTTGATACTCAGTTTGACCTAATTACAGAATCTGTTAACAGTATATAAACCACCTGTTTTGTTTTGTTTTGGGGGGGATTGGTGGAAGGTACAGGTGTGTGTGCTTCATACACACAGTATTGGCAAGCATCCTAGCACACCCAAGATGGCCTGCTAGCACAGGTTCTTTGAGCTGCTTTTCTAAAGGAAAGGCAACTTTAAAGGGGTCAACAGTCTTTAATTACAGGTAAGTAGAAAGAAGTAAGCATCCAAGAAAGAATCCAACAGACAGGGCTCCAACTGTCTGAACAAAATAATGCAACCACCTACATACACCACCAGACCAGGAGAACACAAACATCTGGGTAGTGGGGGCGGGGTAGTGGGGTGGAATCCCTTAACAAATGCCTATTCAGAGTCCCATCCAGGGAATCAAAAGATCCTTCTTATGAATGAGCCCCCAAAGTAAAACACCAACCTTCCAATATATATAGTTCTCAACTAATAGGCTTCGAGCCAGAAGGCACCACAACCCTCCTGACTCAGTGACTAATCAGCTCAGTACCAAAAGGTGTAAAATCCTCCCTACAGGCAAGCTTCTACCTAAGCAAGGGCCTCCTCAGGCAAGTTCCTCCCCCAATGAATTCTATGTGACTCAGGATGCATCTGATTGAAATGCCTGTGTACCTTTAGACCTGGGAATAGCTCCTGTTCCAAGGGAACATGTGATCACATAGGCCTATTAATGGGCAGGAAAGATCTTCCTATTCCATTAACATCACACACACATACACACTATACTAAGGTACTTGTATTATGTGCTTCACTACCATAAGTCCCTCAGTGTTAGTCCTGTGAGATGAGTAACATCTGAGAACACAGGTGACAACAGCAGGAAATCCACCTTGCCCGGCCTGATTCACAATGACTCTTAAGTGGTGAGAACTAGCATGGTTAGCAACCACAAAGATAAAGAGGGCTGCAGTCTTTACACGTGCACTCATTCCAAAGTAAGCACAGTCCAAGAACCTTTGAATGTAATGACAATGGACAAGTTAGATAAGACTAAAAGTAAAGGTGAGTAAAATTCCTAATTAAACCAGAATGCATCAAAACCTTTACCTTAGAAACAAACTAGACAAGGTGGAGGAAATGTATGTTATATAGATATATTCATGTGAGGAAATCTAAGAATTCATCATGGGAAATATGATGGGAAAATGATTATCAATCAAGGAAAGAAGCAGAAGTTTTATTGTCATAGGACTACTCTAGAATCCACCTGGGCAGAAGTAGGAATTAGATGAGTTTGAGAAACAAATCAAAAACCAGGCATAGATACATAATGGAATCACATTGGTGAAAGCAACTATATGGAGATCTGCTAGAGCTACATGATCACTCTATGTAATGGCAAGCAAATGAATACTTAGCACATTGTTTCAAGTGTCTCTGAGTCTTGCCCTGGTTATATCAAGTCTTTGTTAAGAAACAGAATCTGTGGGGGTGGCCAGGTAGCACAGCGAGTAAGAGCACCAGCTCCAGTGTCGGGATGACCTGGATCAAATCCGGGCTCAGATACTCAGCACCACACCCAGAAATAACTGGCCGTGTAACCTTGAGCAAGTTACTTAACCCCTATTGCTTTAAAAAAAAAAAAAAAAGAAACAGAATCTGTGAATCCCACCGTGGGAGGACTTGCCAAAGACAGGAACAGGAAGGACATAAGAGGTGGGTGGAACAGGGAGGAGTTAACGACACATAAAAAGCCTGAGCACACCTGGGACAGAGCAGAACGGAGAAGGGACCACTTGTGGTGGCCAGCACTCCGTTCATCTGTGTTGATTTGTGTTCGTGATACTTTGTACTTCTAGAACCTAGTTTGTGGGTCTGTGTTGATTTCTATGCTGATGATTTGTGTGGACTTCTCAGACCTTGTTTGTGGGTCTGTGTTGATTTCACAGGCAGATAGTGAATTGATGATGGTGCCAGCAATGTGAATGAATGTTGTTTTGGCTCTGCTAAGCTTTGTCTTCCCAGAAACAGAAACTGCAAAGGACTTGAGGTGGACGGGACACTGTGAGCTTCAATATGGAATGGGAACTGGACGAGGAGCTGAGAGCTGCCTACCTGTGAATCCAGGTGACGGTTGGCTGAATTCAGGCAAAAGCTGGGACCATGGAAGAGGAGTCATGGAATCTGGGAGCCAGCCTAGAGCCAAGATGAAAAGGCCTTTCCTTGGGTGCTTAGTGCTGGCTGACAAGATCATGATTTACTGTGACCTAGGGGTAGGACAACTTTGTACTTTGTAACTTGTACCCCCTAAGGATGATTGAGTTTAGGATGATTGGCAACTAGTCTCCAATCAAGAACAAAGAAGACTTTCTGACTGATGAGATTAAGGCAGTGTGACCTAGGAGTGTGAGACCTTTGTACTCTGTATCCTTTAAGGAGGATTGTTCCTTAAGGATGATTGAGTTAAGGACTTACTGAATGATATCTTTTGTTTAAAACTATGTGCCCACTGTAGTGATAAGTTGTTATGTTATATCATTGTGAATCCTGTACTTTGGTTTCTGTGAATGTTTTGCTTTAGTTTACTGCTGAATAAAGAGAGTTCACTATACTGTGTGATCAGAACTTTAGAGCTATTTACAGCAGCAGTCCTCTCGAAAGTTGCTTGTGCTTGGCTTTACACTCTAACAAAAGCAGAACAACAAAAACCTTTACTTCCTTTAATGACAATTTCGGAATTTCATCCCTTTAGATGGCTAGATAGAATGCTGGATCTAGAATTAGGAAGACCTGAGTTCAAATCCTGCTTCATTCACTTACTAGCTATGAAAAGGTACTTAACCTCTGTTTGCCTCATTTGTAAAATGGGGACAATAACATCACCTCCTTTCCAGAGCTGTTGTAAGGATCAAATGAGATAATATTTGTAACATGCTTAGCACAAACCTTTCACATAGCAAATGCTTTATAAATGTTAGTTATTTTTATCATTCTTTTCCTTCTAAAGGTAGAAAAATGGAAAAGGAAAAGTGTTCTATCCAAAAAAGAGAAATTAGATTTGAAGTAGAAATAACAGGAATATTGGAATCAAGGTACCAACTACCCCATTATAGAATTCATGGTAGAGAAGAGGAATCCTGAGAGTAGTCTGACATTGGACTGCTTTGGGAAGATTTGCAGCTAAAGGACCAGTTTGATGAAGGTCTCTGCTGCTTGGACTACATGATAGTTAAAGTCTTCCCCACTCTAACTTCTATGATCCCATGGCTATCTGACTCCACCTTCTCCATCAATCATCAAGTGTTTATTAGGCATGTGCCAGGTATAAAAAACAAAACCATTCATACTTCAAAGGAGTTGTTGTTATAATGGGGAGACAATCTGTAGATAGAAAAATCTATACAGATTAAATATAAATTAATAAATGCAAATGTATACAAAGTCATTACCTGCCACATTATGTATTTATTCCTAACTTATTTGTTATATCCTTATGCTTGTTCTGTATTTTGTTTATTCTCATTCCCCAATCTTTTCAATAAGAGACATTAACAGTGGAATCCTACTTAAAGACATTTGCCTTTTAACAATGTCTCAAAGACAGAAAAAAACTTAAAATGAAGACCAGAAGGAATTAAACTCCAATGGTGGTTCGGCAGGAATTGGTGAGGATTATGGAGAGAAGGGGAAAATCCCCTGATGTGCCATTAACTAGATAGTTATTTCACCTGCTAGAAGATTAGCACAGACCTTAGCTTCATTATTTCCATGTGTTCTAACCAACTGAGTTAACCTGGGAAACTGCCTCAGCTTGGCTTGTCCCGCTGCCAGAGTGTGCAATGACATAGCCCTGTGATGGTAATGGACTAAATGGTACCGTAGCGATCTTACTAATGTCTCCACAAAGTGGCCCCGTAGACCCAGAGGATAACTCACCCACTGCTAAATCATCAAAAAGGGTTTATTAAGTGTTACAGGCTGGCACAGCTTCTGTGAAGAAAAAGAAATCTAGCAAGCAATGAGAATGTCCCCTTGCCAAAAGGAAGTGTCAGAGTACAAAGGGATAAAGATTGCATAGAGATTAGGGGGAATAAAAGCACAATGAAGACCTCCTCTGTTATAATATCATTGCCAATTTAAAAAAAAAAGTGGAAGATTAAAGACCCATTCAAATTACAATAGGAGGCAGAAAAAAATGAAATCAAGGGCCTGGGAAAGAAGGAAGAGAAGTATATGCTTACAATGCTACAATAAGATACAGGTTACATAATAATTACTGGCAATTTGGGGGATTAGAAAAAGCTGAAGAAAATAAACCAGGGACAAGCAACACAAGATGTGCTCTCAGATAGTTAGGCGGAAGGAAAGACCCCTAAACACAAGACCCCATGGGAGGGAGATAAAGACTCTCACGGTAGGGAGATGTAGACTCTGGGACCCAATAGGGCTGCTACCGTGTTTCCCCGATAATAAGACACTGTCTTATTATTTTTTTTTTGGACAGAAAAACACCAGAGGGCTTATTTTCAGGGGAGGGCTTATTTTAATGAACATTGACAGCAATTTTAATAAACAGATAAATGTGAGCAAAAAAATGTACCAGCAAGCAAATCACTGGAGAAGAACAGGATGACTCACTCACTGCTGCATCCAATCAGAGCTGCAGCAGTGAGTGAGTCATCCTGTTCTT
>NW_027187325.1:1298088-1306161 GCF_028583685.1 Petaurus breviceps papuanus | reverse complement strand
ACAGGGGGGGGGGGGGACGGTGCATACAGAGGGTACCGTAATGTAGCTTGTAGCTCAGGTGATCACCTTCACTACAGTAGCAATCTCAATAGGGCTTATTTTCCGGGGAGGGCTTATTTTAGAGGAATCTTACACAGTAAGGGGAGGGCTTATTTTCGGGATAGGTCTTATTATTGGGGAAACACGGTAGCAGAAAGGGAATTGCTAAGGTAAAGATAAACATGGCTGGATGAACTGCCAGGGATTAGAAGAAAAAGCCCATTATTTGGTAGCTTTCTCTTTTAACTAATTATTCTTGTTAACTAGGTAATAAACTCAATTGCTTCTAGATTACTGAAGTATAACTGATAAAATTGCTTTCTAAACTTCAGCGCCCTGTGCAAAAGCCCTAATTGCCCCATCCTAGTTATAACTCTAATATGTATATTATATATGTATATATCTACACATATATAGGTATATGTATATATACATGATGGAGGAAACTGCATATAAGGCAAAATGAATAATGGTTCATTTTGGTGACCTGTTGACCTGGAGAATGTCTCACTGTAGAACATCACCTTTGTTGAAGACATAACTCAGTGTACATCTCTGTACAAGGTTCAACAAACAGAGAAGACTTCCAGAAGTTTCAAAGGATCTGAGGTGGACAAATCTAAAAACCAGTGGTTATCACTTGAAGGCATTTTGTTGTGCAGTTTCACTAAGTGAATCTACAATGTAAGAACAAAGGGGAAGACAGATTTTATCTTTAGCAGGATCGACTTAGGTAAGAGACATGGAGGAACTTCCAAACAGTGAAGTATTGATATATAGGGTTTATCATTCATTTAATTAGCCATTCATTTGATAAATATGCACTAAGTATCTACCATACTGTATACACTGCATTGTGCTAGGCACTGAAGCAGATATGAAGATGATTGCATGATCCTAAAACAGGAAAGATAAGAATGTTCTCAGAAGAATCCTTCCCAAATGGCACATTGCCATGATCCATGAATGAGCAGCAGAAAGTAACTGAGGGTACTGCCATGCAACAGGAGGAAGGGGTATTCAACAACTGACTCTTCAGGAAAAGAGGGAAGCATGACATAATTTCAAGTTTAATCTGTATTATTAACATTGTCTCCATAGCTTTCCTAAATCTAGAAAACTAACAATAAATCAAGCTCTGATTTTTGCCAATTTCCAAGGTATAAATGCTCATCCAGAACATTTAATAATCAACTCTCTTGAGATGATTTGAGCTGGTGCCAACATGCCCCTACTTAGGGACCTAAAGACTCACAGGAAACCAGTGTATACACGTAGTAGAACTGAAACTAAATTTAAGTGTGTGTGTGTGTGTGTGTGTGCGCGCGTGTGCGCGCGCCCACGTGTGTGTGTTTTCTGAAAGGTGTTCAAATGTAGGCTTTGAATGGCAAAAAGAAACTGGAAACTAGATCAGCCCACTACCTCTGCTCCATATAGACCTGAGCCCCTGAAGCCTGGCTATTGGAAGGGAAGATTTTTAAGAAGGAATTGAGAACACAGATTGGAATGAAGGGAAAGAGGACAGTTCCGGCCTTTGGAGTATGTGACAAGCAGCATCTGACCTTTACAGAATCTCAGAGGATAAGATGAACTCCAAGGTCATCTGTTCCAGCCTGAACAAGGATCCCCTTTACAACCTATCCAATAAGTGGATATCCACCTTTCATTTAGAGATCTTAGGAAGAAGGAAAGGTCATAAAACACACTTGGAAGCCAAATGATCTGAGTTGGCTTGGTTGTTGACTCATTCTGAGACCTGGAACATTGAAGCTTGCTGATAAATGCTTAACAAGCAATTCTCCAGGGAAATGTGTATCTGACACACTTTTAAAATTTAATTTACATTAACATCTTCTCCTTGGCCTCTAAGGGTCTAAGGGCTTCCTTAGACTAGCTTAAGTCTAAACAATCAACAAAACAATAAACCAAGCCCTGATTTGCAGTCTGTTCCTATATCTGAGGTGTAAATGCCCACACTGAAAATTTAACAGTTGGTATCCAGGCCAGTTCAAGCTAGTTCCAGCACATCCGCAGATATATCATCTCTGAGCCTCAGTCTCCCCTTCTTCATGATGAAGATAATCGCAGCCCTGACTTCTTCATAGGCTTGTCATGAGGATTCAATGGAGTAGATTCAATTCAGTAGAGATAAAAGCTATATAGCTCTATAGCACTATACAGACATAAGGGATTATTATAGTTTTATTTTTCCTTAAAAAAATCTTAACATAACAGCCAGTCTTAACCGAGCCTGGAGGAGAAAGGCAAGAATGACAATTTATTTAGCTCACATTTGTACTGCTTCTTAGGGGTTAGAGATTGTGTTGATTCTGGATATGGGTCAACTGATTTTACATATATCAAATTACCATTATTCATAACATGACAGAACTCTACGGCTTTGTCAAGGGAAGGAGCACGACTAATGATAGATTAATATATTGAGATTTAAATACTTTGGCCTATGAACATTTGTGGCATTCTGAGTGGCCTTTCCTTCCATCATTTTAATTTAGTAGCTGTGAGGCTCTCTAAGTGATGTTTATGAATTTATTGGTGTTCATATTTATTGACTTAAAGGCATGCTAACCAATTATAATTAAAATCAGATAACATGACCCCCAATGTCCTCTGGCCTGACCAGACAATCAAGAGAATTTATATTTCTCTGCAAACATGGACACTACTCTAAATCAATCATGTTTTAAGCTTACTGTTCTGTTTTGATTACCACCTCCCTCCCTGCCTCCCCCACAGGCATGTAAAGAGTTTGGTAAGCCAACAAGCATTATATGTGTGTGTATATATATATGTATGTATGTATATATATGTATATGTATGTATATGTATATGTATATGTTGTCTAGTATCAGCTTTGCTATTATTGTTATTGTTGCTGTTGCTATTATTATTGGTATTAATTTCTCAGGCTTTCTTAATCAAATCCGTGACCCAAATGTTGTTTAGTGATCACTAGGATATTTATCACAGAGGACAAACATTTAATCAAAACCTGGCCTGGAGGCATCCTAGGAAAGGGGTGAATACTCAAAGCCCTTTTTTTTTTTTTTTTAAGAAACACTGGATGGCACAGCTGAACAATGGTTAGGCATTAGAATGAGCAATGTAAAAATGAGCCCATAGGACTAGATGGAACCATGTTAATTATTCAACCCAATACTTTCATATAAGAAACAAGGAACTGAGGCCTAGAGGGGGTGTGCCTTTCCCAAAGTCTACATATGCATGTAGCATGTAGCAGAGAAGGAGCCAGAACCTCACTCCTTGTCCTGTAATCCTTCCACTACACCACAGGGAAGAAATCCAGTAGCTCCAGTCCAGGAGGCAACAATTTATAACATTAGCCTTCGTCAAGACAATCTCTTTGGCTGATTCCCTTAGTATTGTAGCTGTAACATTCAATGACCCAAAGTAATTGTGCCTTTTTTATATTCTTTCATTTTGTTGGAGAAAAGATGAATTAAGGGAGAAATGGGCCTCAGAATTAAAGGACTTAGAATGGCCATTTTCTACTGAACAAAGAAAAACCATCCTGATTTTAAATATATATCTGTCGCTGTTAGGAGTCACTGTAATTGATTAAAGCTTAAATGCTGTTTTAGTTTTACTTTCCCAAACCTTCCACATCCTCTGAAATCTATGGCTAGACTCAAGAGAGCTCCTGGCAAGTCCTTTAATTATTTAGTGAATCTGACTTCTCTAAATGGGAAAAATCTGTTAAACCCTTAATGGCATGATATTTAAGACAAAGAACCTTTTACATAAGGAATCCCATTTCTCTCCCCACCCTTTCCATCTTTGCAAAATGAACTAAAAAGGAAAAAAACAGTACCTGAAATCTTTGAGTAATTTTCACTCTCATCTATTTCAGAATTTACTCTATTAGTACCTTGTTTCCTTTACCCCTTTTCTGTTTTTGTTGCACGTTCATAATTCTGCTCTATCTATGCTCCCTGGTCTCATTGGTCACTCACTGACCTTTAACTGAGGAATGAAAAGTTTAGCCTGCGACACCTGGGAGCCTCCTTCCCATGTAGATCCCTATAAAAATGACCCCAGTTACAAGACACTCTGTGAATCAGCATTCACAGTTCAGAAGCCCACACTGCTGTATTTACTTTTACCAGTGAATCAGAAGAAATATACATAAAAAAAGATATCTAATCAAATAGCATAGCTCCATGCCACTTCCTGGCCATCTCTACCCCATGCCACCTGATCTCTGGCCATCATTCCCTTTTCCCTTCTTCCATAACCTTGGATTCTACTCCTGGGTCACTTGGATTTGACAGTGAGATTTTGCTTTATCTTGACTAAAATCAAGTCCCCACAACCCTTCTCTGCATCTCTACACTATGCATTTCTCTGGTCCCTCCCCTTTCTAGTTCAACCCCATCCCATGTGTAGGCTTCCCCAATTAGAACATAAACTTCTTAAAGGCATGGACTACCTTCCTTGCTTTTATTTGTGTGCTCAGCTCTTCACAGTACCTAGCACATAGTAAGTGCTTAATATATCATTTATCAGTTGTAAGGAGCTGGGGGTAAACTGGTCAATGAGCCTAGTAAAAATGACTATGTAAAATGTGCTTTGCTAACACTTCCTCAAATGGACTTGGACATGTACAGACATTCTATAGCTGGTTGGAGTCTGTTAACTATGTGGCGAAGAGATGGACTTTTGATCATCTATTGACCCAGAACTTAGTGTGCATCCAAAAGGCACTGATCAACCTGTTTGTGATGAAAAACCTCATCCAAAATTTAATCAAGTACATGGAAATCTCTTAGGATAAGAACAGGAATTTATTCTCTTCCCCCAGAGAAAAGGGCGATCTCCCCCATGACTGATCATGAGGAAGAGGCAATTTACAAAAGTCAGAACAAGAATTTATACCCTAAAGCAAATCCCCTGCCCCAGGCTGTCCCTTCTCCCATTGGCTGAGAGGTGGGCTCAGGTCTGTGCAAAAATCTTCCCCAATGGCAAATAACAAAGAAACGGGGAATGGCCAATTCAAATGTACATATCCTTATTTGGCAAACACCAAAGTGAAGAAGGGAGGGACTAAAGTCGCCAGCAAGGTTGAAGGTCAAAAAACTCCTAAAAAGGACTTGCTGCTGATTGACAGCAGAAGTGGAGCAGGGGAGGGGAGAGGAAAGTTAACAATCCAAGACTGTCTGAGAAGTTTTCACTTCCCCCCAGACAAACCAAATTAAGTTCCTTTTTCACCTGGCTGTGTTTGAGTGTGAAATGCCCATGGCCTCATATACTAAGCCCCTGTATGTAACAAGTTTGGAAATTACTGAATTCTTCCTGAACTCATACATGCTTAGCCAGGAGCCCCTCTCTGGTGAGAAACAGACCTGGCCATACTTCCTGATAAGATGTCAGAATGATCCTGGACATCTGGGTCTCACAATAAATCAAGGCAAGGACTATACAACTGTCCAGACCAAGGCCTGGCTACAACGGATGTGCTTATCTACCATTGTCAGACTAACTTTACTTCCCACAAGACTAACTTTGTTTCCCACACCTATTTTTGGCGGTTTTTTTACTTTAAATATTCCCCCTTTCCCTATGGTGGGGGCAGCTCTCCTAAGGTTTCCTTGGGAGACTGTCGCTGGCCAGCTCAATAAACTGATGCTCAGAACAATTGGCATGGCTTGGGGTCATTTTTCTCTCTACCTGTCCATTTCAAGTGATAGAGCCATGGTGTAAGCCTCTGGATGAAGAGAAGCCTTGGGAACAGGGGGAGCTGGAAGTGCAGGAGTTTATGTTCAGAGTAAATTTCTGAGTTATAAATTATGGAGGTGGGACACTTGTGGTTGTGGTTTGTCATCAGGAAGATGATGCCATGACTTGCAAGTGAACTGGATTTAAGTGAGGATGGACTATGCAAAGTCACAAGCCTCACTTTCTCCTCTGGAGCTATTTGGGTCCAGTGTATTGATCAGGACAGCTGGAGACAGCCCAGGGTTCAGTGGGAGTCTTTTTTGAAGCTAAGGTCTTTCCAAGGTTTCACTTTGACTAAGGCAATGCCCATCCAGTTATTAGGGTTATTTAAGAAGTAAGCCAAGGGATGGCTCCTTTAATTAAATTTAAAAAAAAAAGATCAAACTAGGAGGGGAAGACCAAAAGAGAAACCATTACTATTTATATTCACTTTGAGTCATCAGAGTCCAAACAATAACCACTAAGTGGTGCTTGGGTAGGGACCTATTATTGACCAATCAAAGAGTGAATTGGGTTTAAGGCCTGGTCTTTAAGAAAGAAATCTAGCCATTAAACCCCTAGATATCTAGATAGGTTTCAGCCTTCAAATGAAAATATAAATTTAAGTCACCAAGTGAAAGAGTAGTAAGTGGAGTGGAAAGTACAGATGTGAACCATGCACTGAACTCTTTGAAATACCATTTTTTTCATTCATTGAATGAATCCCTGTAATTGTGAGTCAAAGGTTATTTATGCTGAAATTCCTTTACAAGCCACCATTCCCTGAGTCTTCATAACCAGCCATGTCAAGCCTATCCTGGGGCCCTATCCAACTCTACTCTCCCTTTCCATTGTGTCCTATAGAAACCTCATGGTTTCTTCTGATCTTTTAAGTACACTTCATTATATGTGACCTCTTCATTTCATAAAAACTCTGCCCTCTTCAGAAGACACTGTATCCTCAGCAATCCTCTCCAGCATTATATAGATGTTCCTTCATGCCCTTAACACAATGACCTAGGATGGACAGTAAAAAGCCTTCTTGGTCCTTGCTGTCACTTTCAGGAATTCCACCCATAATTCCCACTCAGTGACCTCTGCACCTTTGAGATTCACTTGTTCCAAATACACCACCTTGTCAAGATATGCTGGCAAGTGTTATCTATTGGCCCCCAAGCTATTCTCCCACCTTGAGAAAAGATTCTGACTAAGCCACATAACAGCAGATTGTCATACCCTTGAGAATTCCAGTACCATATTTTCTTCAAATGGTTTTTATGATGTGACCTTTTATATTTAGTCCATTTGGTCATTATTGTCCCACATGCTGCAAATGCTATTCTAAACCTACTTTTTATCAAACTGCTTTTCATTTTTCCCAGAAGTTCTTTTTTTTCAATTTTTAAAAAATTTTAGGGGCAGCTAGGTGGATCAGTGAATAGAGCACCGGCCTGGAGACAGGAGTATCTGAGTTCAAATCCAGCCTCAGACATGTGTGACCTTGGGCATGTCACTTAACCCCAATTGCCCTCCAAAAAGCAAAAAAAAAAATTTATTTCAAATTCCAACACCGGAACACAAACACAGAGCAGAAAAAAGAAACAAAAGCATATCATAAATTAAATATTGGAAATACAAAATAAGAAAGGGGGGGAAAGCATATCATGTGCATAGCACAACATGAGAGGATTCAAAATATGTAACAATAAATTTTCATTTCAAGAAAGTCTGTATGATAAATAATACACCCTGTGTTGAGAATTGTCCATCTTTTCTTTGCTTTCTTGTGAGCTTTCTTTTGTTCTCTGCTGTGCACTTTTTTACTTTGTTCTTTTTTTTCTCTCCATCTCCCCCCCTCAAGGTTACAATAAAGTTTCTCTATACAATAATATTTCTCTATAGCTATAGATATGTACATACACATATGCATATATACACATATATACAGACATATACTTTTCCCTATTCTACTCCTGATCATTGTTTGTGCATATCTCTTGTTTCCTATCCTTCCAGCCTCCTTTAATTTACTTCTACCTACTACCTTGCCCTCCTATTACTTGTCTACCCCACCTCCAAGGATCCCTCCCTTATCCTCTCATTCCCATAAATCTAAACATCCTTCTATACCCCCCTTTCACCTGTTCCCTCATTCTATCCTCTAAAGATCCCTCCCTTTTCCTATCCCCCCTCCCTATGCCCCCACCATTTTATTTCTTCTGAATTTAGAAGAGTTTTAGACTCTTCTAAATATATATATATATATATATATATATATATATATATATATATATATAT